>NC_022010.1:77484477-77505277 GCF_000317375.1 Microtus ochrogaster
GCTGAACATAAAGGACAATGAGGACTACTGAGAACTCAAGAACAATGGCAATGGGTTTTTGATCCTACTGCACGTACTCATGCAGTATTGAAAAAAAACTACCAAATGTTTTAATCTCATAGAATAGGAAGCACTATTTTCCACTTTATTCTATGAACTTAAAACATTTTTAGTTATTTTCCCTTTATTTTTTTTTTTAAAGCAAAACTGTGTTCATGACTGTATTGCTCACCTTTTCACAATTTGAGTTGTTTTTACAGAGTTTGGATGAGAGCACAAGTAACTTCAATAAAGTTCCAGAGCAGCAAATCAGGAGGTGAAGGTGACTGGCATATGCATGGCGGGAACTGGAGGAGGAGAAAGGAGACAAGGGCTCTATTTGTAAAGAACTCAGAAGGCTCTCTGAAAGTAAAATTGAAGAGAGCTTTAGCATTCATCTTGCCTAGACTTGACTCAGAACAACAAGTTGTGACTATCATGACGAGGCGTGGGAGTTTAATGCCTTGACTCAGAAAAGAATTCAATGAGCAGAAAGGCTCAGGGAGTGGCTGCCGAATTTAGAATGTAAGGAATAATTTTATATTGGAAATCTTTCATCCTTCTAGTCCGGTGTGGAGAAACTAGTTGGCAAGACTCTCCAAATCAGAAGTCATAAGAATCTGAAAAAAACTAGTGAGTATAAATTTCTATTTTATTTACAAAGCAAGGAATGTCTGTTCCCCTTACAGCAAGCCCAGGCATTGACACATGAGTGGTAATGAAACCTTTCATTGTTTCCAGGGGAGTCACACAATTAATGATGAAAATTATCAGATTTTATCAGTCATTAGAAAAGCAGTGATTCTTCTGTGCAGGCAAGTAGCCCAGGTTTGGGACACACTATGGGAAACTAAAGCAAGTCCAGAGAGTTTGGCGATGACACAGTGGAAAATACTGATACGTATAGGAAAATACCAAAGGCTGATAAGTAGAACCAGGCAGGCGCACAAATGCCTGCCGAGGAAGGAAGGGAACTCTGGCACCCCGGAGTTGGTGTGTCCCTCCTTGTTATCCTTGCTGTGAACCGTTGTTCTCACTCCCTTGCTGCTTGGCTAGTACAAAAGTATGTGCTACTCAACATAAAATAATCACTGGAAGGGCTAATTATGATGTTGCTATAAATTTATTCACTTTAAAGAAAAGCATTTTCTTATCAGCCTGGCATCATGGTCACACCCATAATCCCAACAATGGAGAAGGGGAGCTCAAGGGCAGCCGGGGCTACGTAACAACACCCTACCCCAAGTAGGAAAAAAATAAGAAAAATATTTATTTATCATTAATTATAAATAAACAAATATCTGCCCAAGCTTGGCCGAAGAATTGAGCGAAACGCGTCAGCGGAAGGATCTCTCATTGTGCTATACATTCAGTGCTATGTCATAAGTAACTTCCTGACTGATGACGTCTTTGAAAACAAACCTCGCCCATGAATCATCCCAGCATATCCACAGTGTGTTCCTCGGAAGCCCCCTAGGACTTTGCTATGCTTTACTCCTGGGCCTGAGCTCATTATGGAAACCTTTGTCTTACTCTTTCAGGCCTCTTTATATACACTGAATGTCAACTTCTAAAGAGCATTAAAGGATAGTAGTGCCATCTGCCTCTATTGCCTCAAGAAGTCTCATTGGACAGGGAACAGAGGTCAAAATTAAATTTGCATCAGGGTGACTATCACATCCAGCTGTTAGCAAAAGGGCTAAAGTGATTCCAAAGAATTTTAAATGTGTAAATCAATCCTTGAATGAACCCATTCACATAAAGCTACATCCGACCGTCTCTTGTGAATCTGTTTGGTTAATTATTTTTCCCTGTTAGAGTATAAATTCCATATAGCAACCCTGCAGCACCTTCTTTGTAAAGTAAATCATTATGCTTTGTCAAAGGAGTGCATAATTGCAACAAAATAATAGTTCAAAACTGCTTACAATTGGCTTTTTACATTTGACAAATAGGAAAGAGAATAATTGCCTCCAGACAACATATAACTTTGATTTAAATGACTTATTATGCACGCTTGCACATATGCTGCAAAAAATAATCTCCCTCTTTCAAAGCAGTTTTCCTTGCTGACAAATGAATATATATATATCCCCTGTCTGTTTTATTGCTCATGTATCTTATCTCTGTCCCACTTTTACCTCATTACCCTACTTCGTAATCTAAGACACTATTTTCATCTGTGTTTTAGGGTCATCAAAGGAAAGTCAGCCCAAATCTAGAAAATATAGAAGTGTATTACACAATGAAGGCAGGAAAATGAATTTAAGAGTGGTGTGCATGTTCTTGGCTACTCCACTGCATCTGCTATTGGTGTCCCAAAGATATCTGCACAGAGTGGGAGACAATGGCATAGGCTGCAGACAAACAGCAATGATACAGACCCTCCAGTTTGATACTTCTCGACTAAGCCACCTCCACTGTAGCTTTCCATTTTTTTTCACTGCAGGCAAATGATTATTACATAAATATTTGAAAACTTTTAAGGCGCTTTATGGATTTACAATCTAGAAGATTCATTTTCTTACATAATTTTAATTCTTCTACTTCAAATATTATTGCATCACTGGTCAAGTCATTTGGAAACTCTATGGGCTTCGTTGAGAAGTTGGCCTAAGTCCCCTGGAAAGGAATAGCATTAGATAGGATAAGAGAAAATACTCATACACAAGAGAACACATTCTAAACTATTTGAGAAGGGTTGCTATACCAGGCACTAATCTAAGACTGAGCAGGTAGAGGTAATGAGATAATCATGCCTGTGTTCTGGGAGCACTCATATATCCCATGGGGGAAAAAAAGATCATAGCAAGTGTACTCTAGAGAGTTAAGCCAGGTGACTTGAAAATATAGCATGACTGAGGAGCAACAACAGGTAAGGCTTTGGGCAAAGCCATTTGGGAAGATATGGTATTTAAGCAGAAACACACATGATGAGAAGGGAAATAACAAGAAAAAACAATAAAAAAAAGTTATTCTTTTTCAAGGAGGGGTTAAGTGCAAAGACCATGGATAAGAAAGAGCTTTGGAAAAGGAGAGGATGTAGTGCATGGGACTTGGTGGGAGTGTTTGGATTAGAGAGGATAACAGGAACCAGATACTTTGGTCCACATGAAGAGCATGGTGTTAGTCTAACAGCAATGAAAACTTTGACTCTCTAGTTTGAAGTTTTCATAGTTCTATTAAAAATAAATGTGACTTCTAAGTGGAAAATGAACTATAAAGAATCAAGAGAAGTAAAGACCTTATTAGTAGACTTTTGAGAGCCTACTAAAATAAGTGAGTATAGATAATATTGTAATGCTAGTAGTTAATATAGAAAGAAATAGACTGATCTGGCATATTTGGTGATAGGAGAGGCTGATTGAGGTAGAGGGACCCTCTTTAAGTTCTTGTCATATAAAAACTTGTGATCTTAACTGATGGCTTATGAACACTCAACAGTTAAGTAGTTGGTGGAAAATATGCTAATAGTTTTGGTGGGCATGTAGATTTTTTCTTTTTCTCAGTATACTATACTGTTAGATCCATTATGACATTTTTTATCGAAGCATGATTTTGTAGGTCTACTTCTTCTCTACCTCCAACTTCCGACATTTTTCTGTTCCCTCGTTGTAGTCTGCCCCACTTAGCAAGACTTTCTTTCTTTATCATGCCTCATGTGTCCTTTTCCCCACTCCTCAACCTTCCTATTACCTAAAATAAACCTCTGCGTTAGTCACAATGTAAAGAAGTCAAATAAGCAAGAGGAAAAGGGGCTGGAGTTTCATATAAAGGAAAAGTCAATGACATACCAAAAGTAATGTTTTTGACACTTTGCAGTTATTTAAGAAATTATGAGGTTTGGGATTACTGTCTCATTTGATGGTTACAATTCTGCATTTCATTGTAAAGTGAAAGACACATATCTGTTGGTTACAAAGCACTTAAAATGAAAAGGCTTACAGTGCCTCAAATAACTTTTATTTAATCCATAATATGTGTATATCTACACTTATAAATAAAAGATTATAAAATAGAACCATTTTAAAAAAGGCATTTTCCTTCCAGAAAGTTTCCACAATATGATTGAAATGATGTCTGAACTTTTTATTTCTATTGTGTATATGAATATGTATATGTTGGTGTTTACCACATGTGTGAAGGTGCTTGTGAAGACCAGAAAAGGGTATTGGATCTCTTGGAGCTGTCATTTGTCCTTACAAGCTGTTGTAAGCCACCCAACATAGTGCTATATTGAATTTCTATTAGCTACGTGGGCAGCAAGCACTCTGAAGTGGAGCCATCTCTTCAATCTCTGAAAGAATATCTGATTTTAAAATTCACTTTTATTTTTTAAATTCTCCTTTCAAATAGCTTAGCACAGCTAGGCACTCCCTATACAACAATTTATTTACATATGCCTCTCTTGTTGTGAATGTTGTTTCCAAATTTTGCTCTTATGCAAGATGTGTTCAAAGGTTGATTTTTTCTTTCTTTACTTTTTTTTTATTTTTTTCATTGTTTTGAACTGGTAAATGGGTGATTGTTGGAGGAGAGAGTCACTTGTTGTTTCCCATCTGCTTAGCCCTGAAATAATCACACAAAACTGTACTAATTAAATCACTACTTGTCCCATTAGCTTTAGCTTCTTATTGGCTAGCTGTTACATATTAATTTAACCCATCTCCATTAATCTGTGTATTGCCACTTGGCTGTCGCTTACCTGCTAAAATTCCTAGCATCTGTCTCCAGCGGGGGCTACATGGCTTCTCTCTCACTTCGCCCTTCTTTCTCCCAGTATCCACTTTAGTTTTCCCCGACTAACTCTTTCTACCCTGCTCTTTTATGGGTTTAAAGCAGTCTTTTACTAACCGATGGTATTCACAACATACATAGGGGAATCCCACATCAAGTGATTAGTTTTATCCATATATCTACCAGAATGATTATTCTTTTTATTAAATATCTTTTATTCTATAATAGTGGTATATGAAAATAACATTCATTTTTCTGTCCTTCCCCTTTCCACAAAAAAAAATGTGATGATAATACTTTTACCAGAAATTGTGTAGTTAAACTGTTCTTTGCATCGTACAAGTGAGCAGAATCTATACTGCTGATTTTAGTTAACTAAATTCCCCATTCTCTTTCTTCTCCATATATAATTTGTCTTTATTTAACTGCTTAGCTCTTTAAAATGTTTAAATGTAATTTTCTTTTAAGAGTTGAACGCTTTGAACTAGTCACAATGCATTATACTTTTGTGCATAAAATGCATGGGAAGACAGAAAGAAAGGCTTTTTTCCCTATTTTTAAAGTGTGATTTTTTTTCACTGAAACATATAGCTGAGTCTGGAGAAATAAATACTCTAAGATAAAAAGATGACATTCTTTATGGATTCCCGTGGTTGTTCGAAAATGATTTAATGATAGCTTCCAGTCGGGAAGAATCTCTTCTATTAAATTACATGTTTCTTTGATTAATACTTAGCCATGGTTTTTCTAACCAGCTCCTGATGGTGGTCTGTTTGCCTGGCTATGACAGTGGAGACAGTTTATAAGGAGGTAGCTCCTGATGGTGGACTGTTTGCCTGGCTATGGCAGTGGAGACAGTTTATAAGGAGGTAGCTAATTTCACCTTCACCATTAACCTATCACACTTAGTCTCTCAAAGAATGCAGAATCACCCCCTGTTGATGTTGGCAAGGAGAGGGGCAAGGGGATGCTGATGTTTCTTTTTTCTGGTGGATTATGTTTTTGTTTTGTTTCTATGAGTCAAGGTCTCAGGTAGGTAAAGCTGGCATCTCTACCTTTTGAGTGATGGATTAATAGTATGGGCTAACACACCTGACTCCAGAATGAGGAACCTAAGATCCCTATCACAGCCTCATTTCCCTGCTTAAATGTTCCAGAGTTTTGCCATAATATTTAGTATCAAACCCACCTCTTCACCAGGGTCGATTAGGTGTGCAGACTTTGTAATTTGCTCTCATTCCATGTTCATCTCTTGCAAGATATTCTCCAGCTGCTTCAGAATAAATAAGTGGATTCTACTACCTGGCTCTTCCTATGGCTTGGATGGAGCACTGAATTTGCAGCTCCCTTTATGCTGAGCTTCATCCATGAGTGAGGACAGTCTTTAGCTCTACTCTTTAGCTCCACTACCTGGCTCTTCCTATGGCTTGGATGGAGCATTGGATGGAGCACTGAATTTGCAGCTCCCTTTATGCTGAGCTTCATCCATGAGTGTGGACAGTCTTTAGCTCTCACTCTTGCTCTCATATTTCACACAGGTTCATTGATCACCAATGTGCAAAAATCACATCAAACCTTACTTGTACATAGTTATCAAACTTATAATTATTTCATTTTGACTTTTCTGCTTATTTACACTTGAAATTATTATTTTCTTGTCTACTATAAAATGTGTTTTCACTTTCTTTGTCTTATTTGATTCTTAACTTTTTAGATCTGAGAATTTCATACATGCATAATCATGTCTTAATCAAATCCATACCACACCCCTGCTCTCCAATTTCCCATCTATTCCCTCCACTACCACTTTTCACTTCTAATTTTATTTCGTTTTTATTCAGACCCACTCACTCCACTTAGAGCTGCCTCTATGGGCAAAAGTGCAAGACCACTGGATCATGGGTAGCTTCTCAGGAAATGCACCTAAGAACAAACTCTCCCTCTGCTGAAGGCACAATTTATCAATAGTCAATATCAATAATGAATATCTATTGATATCAAATATTAATAGATCAGGATGGGGCTTGGTGATCCCCTTCTCCATCCCTGTTGAGATTTTTGTCTGTTTGGACGTGTAGTCCCAGTCACCATGAGTGAGCTCATATGTACAATGGTCGTATCATGTATAAAAAACACTGATGTGCTGGTCCGTTGTATGTCAGCTTGACACAAGCTAAAGTCATCTGAGAGAACGGAACTTCAATTAAGAAAATTTCCCCATAAGATTGGGACTAGGCAAGCCTGTAGGGAATTATCTTAATTAGTGGTTGATGCATGGGGAGCTCAGCACAATATGGGTGGTGCTATCCCTAGGTTGATGGTCTTGGTGGTTTAAAAAAGCAAGTTGAGAAAGCAAGCCATGATGAGTAAGCTAGTATGCATTACTCCTCCATGGACTCTGCATCAGCTCTTGCCTCCAGGATCCTGCCCCCTGTTTGAATTTTGTCCAAATTTCTTTCAGTGATAAACTAGGATGTACCACATATGTGGAAGTTTAAGTCAAATAAACCCTTTCCTCTTCAAGTTGCTTTTGGTCGTGGTATTTCTTCATAACAATAGGAAGCTTAAGTAAGACAACTGCCAAGCATATTATTTTACACTCAGTACTCACAACAGTGTCAAAGAGTCAAAGACATTTGTGAAATCAATGACTGAAATACAGTTTCAAAAACATAAAAATATCATTATTTGTATATACTAGTAAAATGAGCTTGTATTACTTTGGGTTTAGAAAAATGGAATGTTCACATTATGCCCCTTTTTGTAGAAAGAGAAAAGTTCATTAAGATTCCATTTTAACTATTAGTTTGACTTATTGATATAATGTAGGTGATATTTATCTCATCACCTAGTTAGTTAGCTGTCAGGGTTGCAATGTGAACAGTTTCATATGTCCTTACGGTTCACTCCTTGTTGCCACTATTCTGAGAAATTGTTGCAACCCTAGGAGGTGAGGTATTGCTGGTTGATGAATATCATTAGGAGTAGATAATTGAATGTTATGCCACACCTCCAGTGCTGGGTTGACTCTCTCTTCTGTCCCACTTTTAAAAAGTGACTGGTCACTGTTCAGACCGCATTTAGGCAGTCATATTGCTGAGGTCAGCCCTGAATATATCTCTATCTATCTATCTATCTATCTATCTATCTATCTATCTATCTATCTATCTATCTATCTATCTACACACACACACACACACACATATCAACAATTAAAGAAAAAAAGAACATGAATTTGAAGGAGACAAAGGATACATGGGAAGAGTTACAGCGAAGAAAGAGAAGGAGAAAATGGTGTAATAATTACATTATAATCTTAAAAAAATAAAAATATTATCATAAAAATGTAATTGGTCACCAAATCCTTATGGAGCCATGGACCACACCATTCCAACTGCATGCTTTCTTTATCATTATAAACTCCATGCTTTTTTTTTTTTTTGCAACCTTACCCTTAATCTACACCTAAATAAACATTTCTTTTTTGGGGGTGTCCTACTAGCTATTTTATCCAATGGAAAAAATAACCAATACATTACTAATAAATTTATAAATAAATACTTAAAATAATTGTGGTGAGGGAAATGACAAAAACAGGACTGAATCTAGAGAGACATTATATTCTGGATTTTGGAAAGCTTCTTTCATGGGCTAAGCAGGGTTCATTACCCAAGTAGAGACGTGTCTGTGGTTTGAAATCAGTGCACCTTCCTTTCACCCTCATCCTATGGACACCATCAGATCACATGGGAACTGGAGGTCTCCAACAAAGGAGGTGTTTCTACCATCAGACAGAATGCAGGGTGAACTGGGAAAGTGTACTTGGGAATGAAACTTGTTTCTGAGGAAGATTTTTTTTTTCTACATATGTACTGAGGTTCAGAAACCAGTAACTGCTTGAAGTCTCAGGCAAGGAATGTCAGGACAAGAGTCCATCTCTCTTCTGTCATGGCCTCTGCATCTCTCCAGGCTTTGATAGGTGCTGGGAAACTTTGGCAATATCTTTCCTACGATGGCCAGGCTAAAAGTATCAGAAACAATGAGGCTAAAAACAACTTTCATCTGTTCATCTCTGTTTTTGTCAGTTTCAGAACATAAAATTGCTGTTTACCTAGTGAGTTATTTTTTGTCTAAATATCCCATGAAGCACCAATGTCTTCATGTCCTGCTTCTCAGTACTACTCTCTTGTCAGTATCTCAGCCTTGCTTGTCACCAGCCTTCCTTTTTTTTTTTTTTTTTTAACCATGTTCACAGTTTCATCTTCCACCTTTGTGTCTGGATTCCAACACAGAGTGATGACTGATGACAACTGATTTTTCTTACACTTCACCACCCCTCAAAGTTTTATTCTCATGACTGGCATGGGCTTTGATAAAAGAAACATTACTCCTTTCCACTGCACTGCCTAACATACTCCCACAGTATTCAGGATGAAGTTCAGGTCCCTTGATCAACTGTGAAAGGCTCTTCTTTTCTATGTGTTCAAACAGTTCACTGTGCTGCCTGATTAGATGCTATTGGTATATTCCATGGGTCCTAAGAATCCATGGCATCATGCCTGTTGTCTGTCAGTTGATAGCCCACGTTCCTGCCTAACTCTTCATTTGGTTACCAAGCCAGTGTTCATATATTCTGCGATATGTCCTGTACTATCCCATTTGTAATAAATATCATTTTTCCATCCCTCACACATTTTCTGTCGAAATCAGCATTTATTTACTATATTAAACTACATTATAAATCAGAGTAGGACCTCATGAAGGCAGAAACAACTTTTACTTTAAATTGGGTGAACAAATATCCTAGAAATTTAGCACAAAACATAACACAGAGGCTCTTTGCACAGTTTAAAGCATAAAAAGAAATATGAGTGGAAAAAGAACTACTTTTGCCTCAATCAATGTAAATTTTAAAAAAATGAACAAAGTGTACTTTCCCCTAATTAATAGTTGCAATGTTACAGCCTTTGTAGAAATCAGAAGGACGTTGACAGAAGGGATTCATCCCTGATTTCTGCCAGGTCGGGTCACCTCTTTGTCTTGAATCAAATTTTGTCTGGCTTGGGGTGCTCCTGATTTCTGCTTGCATTTCCTCTCACAGCTTTCTTTAAATCCATGAAGCTCCTTATATTTCCCATCATCAGAGAATCTCAGGAAAGTTGGGATTGAAAGGATAATGAGGTTAGCAAGTCCAATCTCCAAAGGGGCCCAAATCATCTATTTTGACAGGTGTGGCATTCAAGGATAATTCATGGCCTATCTGCAAATGCACTGTGACAAATTTTATGGAAGTAATGAAATTTTAGTAATCCTAGACAGCCCCACCATGATCTCTGCTATTGAATATGTTTTCCTGGAGATAAGGGGCCTAGAAAAAGAGATTAAAGCTGCTCTTTTAATGAGATTGAGAAAGGGTGGCCCTGAAATTTATGATATGATAGTAAATTGGCTACAAGTGAAAAAAAAAAGAGTTTATGGAATTGGCTATTACAAAGCATAACCACAGTGAAAGACTGGTTAATGGTTTTGTGATTGAGGTTCTACATAGCAGGGCTTTCTTTTTGCTAAGTGTCTTCATGTAAACAAAATAATAGCAATAAAAACGTGAAGCGTAGCTAGCTACCCAAGTAAGAAGAGGTGATTGGAACGGGAAAAGGATACTTTTGAATAATTGAAACTTAGCAGGAAAGGTTAAGGAGTAGAAAGTTTATAATCTTCCCTTAATGAATTTCTTTCTTCAGTTCAAGACCCAGAGAGATAAATGTGATAATTCCAGCCAATTACATGAACATATTCTAAACTTTCCTCACCTTTGCTATTTCTTTTGATATTCTTAATTCAACAAATTTTCCTTCTTTCTCAATTCTACATGAAACCCATTAACGAGGTTGTAATGCATTTTAGCAATTTCTTTTAAAACACTGAATACAATATTAAAACGAAAGTTATTCCCCAACACACTGAAAGAGGCATTAGGAACTTTATAATTAACAAGCTTAAGAAAAAAATGACAAAAATGTATTTATTTTGACAGCAAAATATTGAACCCAATTCCATGGCCTTATTCTTTCTTCAGTGTTTGGTGCATTTAGTCATATGATTTTACAACTGCCTTGAAGCTTACTCTTAGAATATATCAGTGGTCTCTTAAAAACACCCAGCTATCGTCAGTTGGCACTCATCAATTATTCTTATTGCCCTTGTTCTCCCCAGTCCAGCCCTACCAAGTTCACTTTCTGTCTCTAGACCACACTTAGTCTTTACATTTCAGGTGCACAACATATTGCCTTTTGTGACTGGCTTCTTTCCTTAACTATTTTAAAAGTCCGTAATTATTACAACACATATTATTACTGAATAGCATCCCATTCTATAGATAGGTCATATTTTATTTATCAATTTGTCAATCGATACATATTTGGGACTTTCTATTTGATATTTTTTGAGTAACATATGAGTATGTGTATGCACAACAAGGGTTTTTTAAGATTGAATTTTATTAATATATTTATATATATATGAATGTTTAATTTGCATATATGTTAGTACACTACATGCGTTTCTGGTATTCACAGAGGCCAGAGAAGAGCACTGGATCTCCTAGAGTTGGCATTATGGCTGGATGGGAACCACCAAATAGGTACTGGGAAAGGGGCATGGGTTCTCAACAACGCTCTTAACTGCTGAGTCATATTTCTGGTCTGTGTACATAAGTTTTGTGTGTGTGTGTATGGATTAATATTTCTGCATTTTGAAGTTCTAGCTCAGAATATTTCACTGGGTCATCCAAAAATTCCTTGTTTAACATTTTGAGAAATTAGTAAACTGTTTTCCAAGTTAGGAGAAACACTTTAAGATTCCTCAGATGTTGTTTAAGAGTTTACATTTCCCCATAGTCTCTGTAACATTCATTAATCACACTATTTTTTTATCTTTGGCTAAAATCATACTTTGAAAATACGAATCTCTTAGTTTTGGTGTTTTGAGACAGGGTCTCTCTACATAGCCCTACCTGTCCCGGAGTTTCTATGCAGCCCCAGTTAGCACAGAACTCAGCAGGTAGACAAGGATAGACTTGAACTCAGATCTATTTGCCCATGCCTCCCAAGTGCTGGTATTAACACTGTGATCCACCATGCCTGGGACACCTGTATCTTGATAGTTCTGTTTGGTATTTCTGTAATGACTAACATATTGAGTATCTATTTTGTCTGCTTATTGGACATTCCTATACCTCTGGTGAGATGATTCAGATATGTTTCCCATTCTAAACTGTCATCTTTTTAAGTTATAAGAGTGCTTTTTAGGCTTTGTATGAAAACTTATGATTTACAATTGGTACAGGTTTTCATTTTCTCTCAGATGGTGAAGCATTGTTTGGGACTTTTCCCCCCTCCTCTCTTTCTCTATGCCCCCCCCCAACACTCTTTCTTAATTATCTGCCTGCTTTTGTTTTCCAAGTACTTGGATAAAAGTGTGGCTGGACAGTCTTTCGTTTCTTTTGCTTGTTTACTTTTACTGTTTTAATTTTTCCTTTTGACATTATAATAGTTAAAACATTTCTCTCTTCCTTTCCTCCCAAACCCTCGCATATACCCCTACCCACTCTCATTCAAATGCATGCCCTCTTTTATTTACATAACTAGTTGCTATTTTGTATGCATATATGTATGTCTATACATATATAATCTTAAATATAACCTAATCTTATTTATATTCAATTGAAGAAAAACAGAATAAATTCTGAAGTTAACATAAAAAGATGATTTCAATTATCCAATTTATCTTAATTTTTTTAGTCTTCCAAGATTGTTGTCATTGTTAGAGTCCATATTCTCACCATCGCTTATCTATACAAATACACAGTAATATTGTATGCAGCATAAAGACATATGTTTCATTTAAACATCTATGTCACAGCAATATTTTCCTAATTTATCTCATAAGCATAACAGCTATGACAGTTTGGAATTCTTTTTCTAGCATGATCCAAAGAGAATTGAACTTGCAAATGAACACAGCCCTCTTTCTAGAAGGATGTCCCCATTACCCTATCTGGTAACTTCAGTTTAATGCAGGTTTTAGTCAGTTTACCTAATATGGAGACATGCTAGATGAATTTGTCATTTTCCATCTTAAATATAAGTGTGGATATCACTTATATTTATTCTGTTTTTTCCACAAAGTTCAGCTTTAGTACATGATTTAGGTGCCAAATGAAAATCTAGTGCCAGAGATGGCAAGATGATTCATTGAAGCTTGGTGACCTAAACTTTATTCCAGGCCCCACACGGTCAAAAGAGAGATCTGACTCAATCCAGTATTGTGCCCTATGACCTCCACACTCATCCTGAAGTTTGTGTGGGTCACACACACATACACATAAACAAATTAATAAGTGTAAAGCAGTGTAAAGCCAACATGTTTTCATCTGTTTCTCTAACTCAAGGGAAAAATACAGCATTTCTTTTGCAGTCCTGTCAAAAATAAAAAAATGGTGGCACACTTCCCACAGGGATAAGGAGGCTCCATATCAGGACCCTGAAACATCTCCTGTTCAGCATTCCTCTTCACAGTCACAGATGTGTCTGTTTGAGCCCTTCCTCATGTTATATCTTGCTTAAACAGATAATCTAAATGTATTTGCTTTCTATTGAGGGGCGGGTGACTTTGCTTTTCCTATTGACCTGTTCCCTCAAAAGAAAAACAAGAGGTCATTCTTATCCACTAGAGAGGAAAGAACCATTTTAAGTCCTTTTCTCTCTACTTCCCTTGTTGACTACACAAACACAGTCGGTGTGAAGTGGTGTCAATATTTCTGTGACGATGTCATCTTACATGCAAAAGACCTTGGCACATATCCATCACTGGGAAAGAAGATTCTCAAAATTCCTTGTTATGTGCAAAGATTGTTTGGCTGTTCTTGGTTTACTCATAAAAATGTTCAAGGTGAGTAAGTGACTATGTGCACTGTTTGAAATATTTCCTGTTGTTTGGAATATTTCACAGTCAGCCCAGTGATAGCATCATAGTGACCACACAGCTGGAACTTCTCTCCTATGAGTTTAATGACTTTTTCTCTTAATACCCCACCTTCTTTGGTTCTGCTTTTCCAGACAGCACAACACACAGAGTGCTGATTTATTCCACCATGCAGGCTGTTCCTGCTTTTTCTTTGTCTGGAATATATGAAGGTCACAGAAAAAAAACAGCGTTTCTCATGTCCTTACACAGTGTTACAGAAGCCAGGGCTTCTCCCAGCTTGAGGTTATTATTTGGTGATTTGAGCCCTGCTTGGTTTGAACGGCTTGATTTATATCCTGCCTTCCTTTAAATTAAAAATACCGCTGCTTGTAGATTTCAATGCGTGTTTTCATCGGGGTTTTAAGTTTTATTTGCCTTTTGACATTGGTTCTCCTATGACTTTACAGCGATGCAATTTCAGTGAGTTTCTTTATCATATTAAATAGATACCATCTCCACATCAAACACAACTCCAGTCCTTCTTCAACTGGGTTTTCTTTGTCCTTTTTAAGAGAAACCTGGAAGTGCCAGATCGAAGAATAAACTATTGTTAAACTCAGACTCCTTTTAATAGTTGAACATCTGTAGCCCCACTGAAACATGCCCTCCAATGCAGAGTTCATTTTCTCACTGGGAAACACATTTTCAGGGCCTCTTTCTGCTAAAATGTCTGTGTTATTATTGAAACTAAAACTGTTCCTTTCATCTGTGTCTTCAGTACCTTTCCATCAATATTAAATTTCTAAATGCTCTCCCTCGGGACTCCTTTTAAAAAAGTCTTTTTTTTTTTTTATTTTTTTTATTTTCTTGCTTCTACCATCCCAAATGCTTAGTCATTTCAACTGTAGGGTTTAGAGGGTGACTGTTCAGTGGTAAAATCGCTCTCTAGATTATATCCTGGAGCTCTGTTATCCACCCTGACAAACAAAGCCAGCTGAACACACTCTTATATGTCAAACTAGCAGTAATCATCTCACTTCTAAATTCTAAGTATTATCTAGAAGTAGTTTAACCCAAGACCGGAAACCAACACTTGAAAAAAAAAAAAAAAAAACCACAGTGTATTGTAATTCTTTCAATTACAAAAAATAAAACCCTAAAGTCAGTTTCTGTAACTCTAATTAGGGAGACCCTAAGTGGAGTTGTATACCTAATGTACAGAATTTGTGTGGATCTGCTTCGATTATGTTTTGCTTTAGTAGATTTGATCTATCAGTGAACCCTGACAGACACCGATCCAGGCCAGCAAAACAAAACAGAGATATTAAAAAAAAAAACAGCTAAGTACACAAACCTAAATACTTGTTGACAGAAAATATGATGGAGAAATAAATGAAATAAAAAGAGGGATATTATTTCCTAACATTAAACTAAATAAAACTATATATGTGTACATACGGCAAAGTACAAGGGAATCAAGTATGAGACAATACACTCATTAAATGTGCACTAAGTAGTGTGTAAACTTAGTCAAAAATTAAATCCATAGCTAATAATAAACAATTACTGGCTGACTCAGAAGCAACATTATTAAACATAGAATGAAAATATTGAGTCACAGTTTGCTATTTCTATGTGTGGGTATGAAGTGCCCCAGGGAGGTTATATGTTATGTGTTTCTCTTAGATAAAGGCACTCATATGCAAATGTCAATCTCTTTGTGTTTCTCAGTAGTAAGAAACTAACATAGACATCAGAGCCTCACGACAAGGTGAGAAAACAAGGCAGATTATCTATTGTGTCAGAAGTATGACAGGGAGGGCTCAAGTCCAATTATTACTGAGATAAAAATGAAACTTTATTTTTAAAATATGCTTTAGCATCTTGCCACAGAGTATTCCAGCCATGATTCCAGTCTCATGGCTAATAAAACAGTTAACTCCTGATTTCATGGAGCAGAGAAGCAAATGCGAAGTTTAAATGCTTAACTAATAGTGAGTTGAAAAGGTGAGCAAACGCTGGTGATGGGTGTAAAGACTCAATGGGTACTCAGCTTTTAAGCGTCATCTAGCAAGAGTCTGGTGAAATACTTCTGTGCTTACTAAGAAAGATGGCAGAAGTAGTTAAGGAAGTAGCTAAGAGTATATCATTTAAAACAGAAGGCATAGTCAGTGAGAAGGCAGAAATGCTCACTCCTAGTAACTAGAGAACTGCAATTACATATCCTACATGGTGGGTGAGAAGCAAATTAGTAAGAAAGTGGAGTCAAATAATGTTGACCAAAAAAAAAAAAAAAGGCTTTTGAAGTTTGTAAGTAAGACTGTGAGAGAAGTGAAAAGTCATTGATAAGTGTTATCAAGGATTTCTGGATGTTCTACTGAGCCCAGGCTGTTAGGGGAGGGCATTGGAGTTGAATCAGAAAGGAAAAATAAAAAGGCAATTAGAATAGTAGTGTTACAAAATTGAATAGTAGCCACAGCCTTGGTGAGATGTTCTCAAAATCCTGAAAACATCTGGAAGGTGGAATGACGCTAACATATTATATGGGGAAGGTGTAAATAAATAGACTATGTTACATTTATGTCCTTAATCTTCAGACCTATGCAAAATGGAAGTAGGTCAGTGTCAAAACAGTAACAGCACAAAACAAAACACACAAACGGCTACACATTCAAATTATTTTTAATAATTAAAGGAACTCAATCTCAGATGAAGCTAAGACCAACTGACATTTCTCTAACTTTGTTTTATGTATTGTATTTTATATATTCTATATTGTACTGGGGGTATAATTATATGACAATAAAACTAAACCATTCCAGAAATCTCAGGAAACAGAAAAATATATTACATAATGTTTAAAGATCATTATTTCAGAACTTTTGCCTTCTTTGAAAAGTACAAAGTTAAGACTAAAGCGTAGTTATTACTCTCTGGACTTTGAAGGAAAAGTATCTATCTTAGTCTCGCTGTTCGGAACTCATTATGTAGCATGTAGCCCCTACTGGCCTGGAACTTATAGAAGCCTTCCCAATTCAGCCTTGATTTACATGCATGCATATGCACCACCTAATCAACCTGACTAACCAACATCCTTTTCTCTTGCTTCATTTCTCTTACTATCAGTAAAACAAAATAGGTCAATTTGCTTAAAGTTAGGAAACATTCACCCTCTCATTTTATTGGTAGAGATTAGCATGATAAATTTCTTTATAGTTTAATGTCAAAGAAATAAGGGTGAGCTAAATTACAAGCAATGTTGTCTAGCTGAGTCTCCTGGAATCTACAAGCATGGATCCTGTGCCTGGCTGTCAGGATGGCTAACAATGTTCCCTATCACCTTGGTAAATCTGCAGGCTTCTGCAATTCCCTATCCTTAGTAGAGATTAACCTAGCAACGTACTTGTAAGAAAGTTGCATAGATCAGAAGCAATAGATGTCATTTCTCCATTTACGTGACAGAGACTGGCTCCCATCATGTTGGTATTCTCTCTGTCTGGTACCACTATTCCTTTCTCCCATTAAATTGCAGGTAAATTGTACTGCGTTCCGTGAGAAAAACTATAGACCAAAAAGGCCAGCAAGGCTTCCTGTGAGCAGCACAAGAGTAACTGAAGCCTCCATCTAAGAGGAGGACACAGGAAAATAAGTCCTGCCTAGCAGTATTACACTGAAGCCTTCATTTGTAGAAGATCCCACAGTTGACTGCTACTTTACCACAGTTCCAGAAAGAGGTGGTACAAATAAGCCATGCCTGGGTCCATAACTAGGGAGAAATATGTACACCTTATTCTTAGTAGCGAAGTTGGGGATACTTATACTGTGATGGACAATGATACAGGACACTTTTTGTACTTGATATGGCTTGAAAGAATAGTGGATGAAATAGTGGAGAAACACTTAGGCAGAATCCTTTAATGATTTTATTCTTATGCCAGTTTTGAAGGAGGAGGGTCGAGCACAAAAGCTGAAGCAAAAGAAATGGATATGAGATAACAATAAACCCTTTAGTACTGGACTGAAATGATTCAGATAGAAAAAGAACATATTCTGAGAGCTGAAATGTAAGTGATGTCTTCCTAGTCTACTTTGCCTCCACCTCTGGCATGGGTGTAGCAGCAAATGTGGAGCTTCTATTATTCTACACTATTCTCCATATTTTGTGATTTCAAGACTTTACATCCAGATAGTAAAATGACAGCCTCCCCATGCTTGTGCAATGAAACTAAGTTTTCCATTTAACTATTTCTTTTGCTATTTTACATGTTTCCATCTTCCAACTATTAGAGTTCATTTAATCCTCCAATTAAATTGTATTCAACCAAAAGTCATAAACAAAGATGCACGATCTTGTTGATGGCTGGTAAAATCCTTTCTTATTTGGTAAAGTCTGGGGTGGAGTACCCTCCAGAGAAAGTTTAATTATATAATGAGTAAGCATACTACCAACAAACCTGTGATGGTGACTATTGACTGTAAATTTGGCAGGATCTAGAATCACTTTGTATAGAAAGCTCTGATTATGTCTGAGAGAGTTTCTAGCATACATATCTTGAAGTTAGAAGATTTTATTTAGACATAGTGACATCATTCCATAGTTCCAGTTCCTAGATTGCATGTAAAGGTGAAAGAGTGCTGGATATCTGAGTTCTCCATTTTCTGACTGAAGATATACTGTGGCCAGCTTCCTCAGGCTCCTTTTACCATAACTTCTGGGCAAGGCTGGATTGTAACCTTGAGGTATGAGCCAAGATAAACTTTGCATTCTTTAAGTTTCTTTTATTGAGTATTTTGGTCGCAGCAACAAGAAAAATTCCTAAAACAATAGGATTCCAGAAGAGTGGCCCATCACTGTTTGTAACAACGATGAGTTAGAGAGATGCATCTCCCTTTAGAATTCTATTGTCATGATGCAAGAAAATATCATGCTTTGGGCACAATTACCTTGCACTGTATGTTCTTGTATGATTTTTAGGATGGGATAAATTTCTCAGTATAATTAGCTTTTATCTACTTACAGTAGAAAATGAGACAACTAGTTACTTACTATATATGGCCACATTTCAACGTTTTCATGAGGTATTTTCTCAGTTCAACTTCACTCTCCCACATTAGCCAATCTGGCCATCATCCTCAAAATGTGAATATATTAGTTATGCCAAAACTCACAGCTAATTTAGAAATTAAAGCCTGTCTTTTATTAGCAATTTATTCTTATATGAATTATCTTATACTCTTGAAGGTTCTGTTTACTTTCTCTAAAATGGTCCTGGCAATCTATAGAACAAATGGTTCATTTCTAGAGGTCATACAAAATAACTGAAATCTTTTGGGTATTAACTCAAATCTCTGACTTGAAAAAATAAAGGACTTGGGTTATGCTAAGTAGTATGTCACACCACAATGGACTAGGAATAAGAGTGTGAATATTCGGTCTCTCATTTAAGGAAAATGATATAATCATATTAATTTCTATGGCACAGAAATTAAATGACTTATAACAAAATGAATGAAACTGAAATAGAAAGCTTAATGTTGCTTACAAGGAGGAAGTGAGCAGTAAGTGATTCAAATACATTGACATAGAAAAGCAGCTTGTGTTACTTTAACTTATGCAATTAAATTCACTTACTGAAGAAATTACTTGAGTCAGATGAGGTGATGGATGACTATAGTTTCAGGACTTGGAAGGCAGAACGGGTAGGTGTTTAAGGTTACCCTCTACTACATAGCAAGTTTGAGGCCATCCTGGGACAAAAGAAAAAAAAAACAATAAGGGAAAATGTTGTTTCACAAGAGATTAAGAATAAGCAAACTAGGAATAGTCACTGATTGTTTTCTTAGTGAATAGGGAGAAAAGACATCTGAGATCCTTTGTTCTATTTGTTCTCTTTCTTAGATAATAAGGATAGAGGTTGAAGATTGAATTGTCTTAAGAATAGTAGCCAGGAAATTTACTTCATTGGGAGAAAATCGGGGATCATTCATTCTGTGTCACTGGATCCTCATATGGAATACTAAACCCTCTCCCTACTTTCTGGACAACCAGAGACTTCCAGATGGCAAGCTCACTCTTTTAAAATATTTAATAAACAGTAGCATCCTTCATCCTGTAAATAAAGTCTGGTAAGATGGCTCAGGAGGTAAAGCTAATTGCTATAAGTCTTGCAGTCTGAGGTTTACCCCTAGAACCTATATGGTAGGAAAAATCAACCCCCCACCACAAAATAGCCTGTGTCCACTCCTTGTACCCCAAGGAGTGCATGCACAACAAATAGGTAAGTAAGTAAATACTGTTTTAAAGTAATATGATCATAAAACAAAATATACTTTAGGTATTATGCTTGATATTTTTCTTCAAATATGTTTTAGAAATATATATACAAGAAACTTATGCCAGAAAAAAAGGCATTCCTTTGTTACTCTCTCCTCTAAAACTCATTAAAACTCTACAGTAGCTGGAGCCCAATGATAATTTTATCTTCCAGGAAAGCATGAAAAGTTAGCTTAACTACAAACTTCAGCAGATAGTTGCCAAGAACTGATACTGAGAACAATCTAAGACTTGATGCCAGCATTGAGATATTGCTGGTTCTCGGGCTCTGTCTAGCTCTGCTTCTCCCTGTCTCTGTCTGTCTGTTTCTCTCTCTCTCTCTCTCTCTCTCTCTCTCTCTCTCTCTCTCTCTCTGATGTGGGAGTGTCATATATCAATCTGTTGATTTCATTTGGTTAAGCAATAAAAAGAAACTGCTTGGCCCTCATAGGTTAAAACATAGGTGGGAGGATTAAACAGAACAAAATGCTGGGAGGAAGAGGAAGTGAGCTCAGAAACCATGCAGCTCCTCTCAGAGACGCCATGCTCCCCTTGCCTGGGCAGATGCACCTGATGAAGCAAGCCACCAGGTCAGATATGCTGAATCTTCCCGGTAAGCGCACCTATCGGTGCTACCCAGATGATTAGAAATGGGCTAAATTAATATGTGAGAATTAGCCTAGAAGAGGCTAGATAGAAATGGGCCAAGCAGTGTTTAAAAGAATACAGTTTGTGTGTTGTTATTTC
>NC_022010.1:77505377-77548093 GCF_000317375.1 Microtus ochrogaster
CTCTCTCTCTTTCTCTCTCCATATGTATTTGCATGTGTGCATTCCCGAGTGCCTATATCTACAACTACTTATACATTCTATATGTCAACATATATAAAACAGGACAGTAAAGATCTGATGTGGGAGTCCTCTCTGTGTGCTATGATTACCATAAATGAATAAAGAAACTGATTTGAACATATAGTAAGGCCGAACTTAGGTAGGCAGGGAAAACTAAGCTGAAAGCTGGGAAAAAGTAGGCAGAGTCAGATGCCACAGAGCTGCCAGAGTCAGACATGCCAAATCTTTGCCGGAAAACCATTGCTATGTGGCAATATACAGATTAATAGAAATGAGTTAAATTAATATTAGAGTTAGCCAATAAGAAGCTAGAGCTAATGGGTCAAGCAGTGATTTAAACAATATGGTTTCTCTGTGATTATTTTGAAGCTAAGCAGCCAGGACCAACAACAAGCGCCCTCATCCTACAAAGATCTAGCAATTCCTGACCCTAACAGTTCATGATTTTTTATTTTCTTGAGATGCTACTATGCTTTGCCCTCCTATATTACAGAAAACAATGTGAACCTAGTTCCATTTTACAGAGCAGGGGACAGTGCCCCAAACAAGGAACTAACAGATATTCATACAAACAAGGCTATAGTCTTCAGGGAAGGAAGGAGGCAGTCAGTGTTACATGAATGATCAGGCAACACAGAAGAAACTTAAAAGGATTCAGTATATTTTAAAAGGTTTGTATGAATGGCTCACACTGGTTCAAAATCATTTCCATTTCATCTGGAATGTTCAGAGGACTGAGTGAATGATGGTGACACATTGGCTCAGAGTAGAAGAGGTAAAACGATATCTAAAAAAAAATAGTATTCTCATCTTATTCCTTGTAAAGAGCTGTCTTTGGCATCTGTTTTGACCCCATTGAAAAACAAGGCAAAAATCAGAAAACATTCTGTAACAAAACTAGGTAAAAGAAAAGTGACATAAAAGAAGAGAACTAGGGGGCAAGACTGGATGGGTAAAATATTTGCCCTGCCTGTTTGAAAACTCAGAACCCATGTAAGAGCCAGGCATGATAGCACATGTGTAATCCTGCCACTCTTACAGCAAGCTTGGCGAGAGGATTCTGCATGAGAGGGACCTTGATGGAGGATGAATTCAAACCATGGCCGGTGAGGCACAAATACACCATACAGGTAGAGCTTAAGTGAGAGTTATATTGAGATAAAGTGAGTGGGGGAAGGGAAAAGAAGGGAGAGAGAAAGGAAGAGAAAGCAGGAGAGATAAAGAGACAGGGATAGAGATGCAGAGGGAGAAAGAGAAAAGGAAGAAGAGAGAAGTCGGTAGAGTTTCACCTTTTAAAGAGACAGGGTACTGCCTACTCTGCATGCAGGCATGATACAGGCTATAAGGCCATGATGCATTTCATCAGGTCCTCACGTGCCCAGGCAAGGTTCATCTGGATGCTAACATTCCTTCCTTCTTTATTTATTAAAAAAAAAAAAGTTAGCAAAAGCCAAAGCCTCAGGAGATTCTCTTCCCACAGGCACTGACTCTATTAATGCTACTAAAAAAAACAAAACAAAACAAAACAAAAAAAACAAAAAAAAACTTTAGATAAATCTAAAGAACTCACAATTCAAGGTTAGAGATGAAATTCTGCTCTCTCAGAGAAACTGAATAGCAAGTAGCTAAATTTCTCCTTTTGCTGGTGTCATCCAAACAAAAACCCAGTGTCCTTCTCTCTGCCCCACCTAAAAACCCTGTCAGCTCTTCCTTACCACTTCCTGTGAGCTACTTGCTGACTCATCCTCCTACAGGCAGGTTAATGAAACACATTTTTGAATTGTTGACAAAAGCAGTAGGAAAAAAATGCAACACACTTTAAAATAACACTTCCCAACAGTTATCTTCTGACCACAAGATCAAAGACCTGTGTGTACCCATACACACACAAAAGTTTTGAAAAAAGGAAAGATACAAAAGAAAGGAGAAGCAAAAGACTTAGTGGAATTAGTGAGCCAGGTGTGGTGGCACACACCTTTAATCAGACTCAGGAGGTAGAGGAAGTTGGACCTCTGAGTTCAAGGCCAACCTTGTTTACAGAGTAAATTTCGGGCTGGCGGCCTTGACTACCCAGAGAAACCTAGTCTGGGAAAAAAAAAGTGTGTGTGTAGTGTTACATATAATATTACTTCTATATGTACGCAAAATAAATATAAAAGAATTAACCCATTCCAGAAAAATCCTAAAACAACAAGAAGGATAATGGGCATAGCTGAAAACTGATTACTGATATAAAAAAGGACCTTCTACATCAGTCATGATCTACAATAATTTTTTTTCTCCAGTAATGGATATGTTTACAGTACTGGTCTTATAAGATTATATTGCCTACAGAAGGGATAGCTATTTTTTTTTAACTTAGGTAGCTATATATGAGGACAGTAGTACAATGAGAAAAATACCTAAAACCTTATGTTTCAAAATGTGCCTCTTTATTAAGTGACATGAGATTCTGTAACATGAAGATTTTACAATGTTTAGGCCCTTATTATGTTAGGACTGGAAATATTTTGTCCTGATAGGCTCATTGGTGGAATCAATTTTTTAAGTATGTGTATGGATGTTTTACTGCATGTATATTTGTGCACTGCAGATATGCCTGGCGCCAAAGAAATCCAGAAGAGGGCATTAGATCTCCTTGGATTATAGTTACAAATGGTTGTGAGATACCATGTGGGTACTGGAAATCAAACATGGGTCCTCTGCAAGAGGAGCTAGTGCTCTTATCTTCTGAGTCTCCTCTCCAGCCCAATAAATGCATTATTACAAAGATATTTTGACCTGACTTTTCTTGACCTGTGAGAAGTTTACTGTGATGCACCCTTTTATATACTACTTTACCCTAGTATCTACGTCATACTATATCAGATATGCTACTACTTCCTGCTTCATAATACAGAGTTTCTCCATGTTATCTTTGAAAAAGCAAACCATAAATTCCACATTCCCCCAAAATGATTCTCCACTATTGTAAGGGGACTTGGTAATGCAGTCTCCCCCATGACATCCTTCCGCTGATAATTATAATAGGATGACTTTGTAACTGCACACTGTAAAGTGCTACCTAGATGATACAGGTGAGGTATGCTTTGACTTTGAACCCACTGAATGAATCTATGAAAGGACAAACATAGAGATTTAAAAAAACTATGTTCATCGTGCTTTCAGTTATGATAAAACTTAGAAAACAGATAACACCATAGTTTTCAAAAGTGTCGGGGAGGATAGTGTTGAGGAAGATCAAATGTAGTTTGACTATATGGTTTGTGGTATCCTCAAGTATTACATGAGGTCTCCTGTATAACATGATTCAACAAGGATGGTAGGCAACAGGAGGAAGAAAACAGCCTGGGGCTGATTTTTATTTTTAAAGTAAGCATGATCTGGTACAGACTGCCAAGGAGCTTAACAACTAAAAATCCAAATGTACTATTGTTATGGTGAAGATGTCAGAAATATTTATAGAATTTAATTACGTGAGTTATTTAATTTTCTATATTATATAGAATTTACTTATGTGATTTGAGTGTGTTTTAGATTTATTGACTCCAATTCAAAACATTCCCTCTAAAAGAAGCAGAGACCCGAAAGACTTGGGAAGCCCATGAAACTTGAGGCTCAGAAAGAGAAACTCAAGTGGCTCACAAAATTTATAAGATTAGGAAAGCTCAAAAAGTTACAAGATCATGAAGATGCCCTCCAGTAAGCAACTGTTGGGGAAGCTGCGACCCTCTCTGGGGACGCTTCCTACAAGTTGGATAGGTAGCTGCAGAGAGGCAAGAGGGCATCATCAATGCTGGGCCCAACTTTTCAGTGTTGCAGCTGCCCTTGAATCACTCATGTACATGCAATGAACCAATACATTCCTTGGTTCACTAAGCTAGACATTAGTGGAATCGTTTCTTCAGTCAGCTATGGTGCCATATCCCTACTAAGCACTTATTTGTTCAATTCTCCCCAGGAAAAGTCACAAGGCAGTGTGTCTCCATTTGTGATCACAGCTGAGCATATTCTCGTAGAAATTCCCCCTACTAAATAAATAAATGTAAATAAAAAAAATGCTGACAATGGCAGGATTAACGTCCTGTAGCGTAATTTTAATTATATTCCAAATTTTTTAAAAAAGTAATTCTCACTACTGAATTTTGATGGTAAGAAGCATGAAGAATACACGGAAGGAAATAAACATACTGTCTTAACATCATCTACATGGTAAAGGAATTGAAGTAATATGGATTAAATGCAGGAATCTTTTAAAAACATGTTTATATGCTGAATGTCATATTGTGGCTTACAATCAGTATAACTTCACTCTCTGCAGTGTTAGACCAACATCATTTTATCAAGTTCAGTGACCCAAGCAAAGTCTTGTGCACAGCTCCATAGAAATGCATTCTGGTGAACATTGAGTAGGAATTCCAGAGAATCTTCAATATCAAAAACTAGGCAAGGACTTTTTCCCTGCCCTCCATAATTAGGAAAAACGTGTGCTTCTCTCTCATGTTATTGTTGCTATTCAGTGTGGAAATGTAAAGAGGTAGCTTCCTCCTGCACATTCTCATTCAAGAGTCCTTTAATGGGGCCAGGCAGACAATCTTCCTTTGTGATGTCCTTTCTCATCATCTAAGCTGCCTTGATTTCTTCCTCTAGAACACTGAGTATAGAATGGAGGTCAGAAAAAGTGTGACCTTCACTGCCTTCCTCTTCGTGTATTCTGAGGACTGAAAAGCTGGGACTTCCATTATATCTTCACGATGCCATGTGTTTTTTCAGGCTTACAGTGAAGTGTGCAATGACCTTGACTAACAGGATTAATTATTAATATGGTGTATAGATTCTGGGGCGGACAATTTTTTCTATGACTCCAAAAGTCAGTTATGAAACAAAACTGAGAAACATCCTCATTGTTTTAAAGACTCTCAGTTTCTGAGACTGTAGACCCCGTGGCTAAATATTGAGGGGGGGGTGGGGTAGGTGTCTCAGGATCAAAGGATCCAAAATAGAGAAATATGTATTTTAGTTTCATCTCACCTAAATGAGAATGGAATTAAACTAGTATTACTTAAATATTTCCTGCTACTTTAACATAAATCTTCCTAAAATGTGAGCTATGTCCTGAAAGCAGCGTTCATAGATAAATCATTGTTAACTCAAACCTCAGGTGGCATTTCACTAAAGTGATATAGTTTTAAAAGTGCAGAATGATAAATAACTTGAGAAAATGCTGGTAGACTGCCACGGGAGCAAAGATGTCCTGGATCTGTGTATAGAAAAATCCCACATTAAGACACATGTAGTTATTACGGAGATAAAATCAGAGCTTCATCAAGTAGTCCAAATAGCAATTGAAGTTAAAAATCTAGGAAAGCCAGCAGACTAAGCGGAAGGCAAAAGGTAAAGGCAACAGAGGATCCAAAGCAATGTGGCTGTTTTTGTCCTTTGTCCCTATGCTTAACAGAAAGAGGAGAAAGGAAGATCTGTGATATAGGTTTGCGGAGGTTAATTGAATGAGCAATTGGGAAATATACATTTACATTGTGTTTATATCCATTGTTAGTGAGGTAAAGACATGTCTAATTGTAGATGAGCAAGAGCCATTAAAAATTCAATTATGGAAGGGTCTGTGTACTCTTGATCAGCTCCCCTCCTGGATGGCTCCAGGAAGAAAAAGAACAATTTCCAAATATTGGGCAAATGGTATACAGCATTGTTGTGTACCATCTATTAAAAAAGAAGTTCCCGGTTGCTGTGGCCACGTGACTGAAGGTGGAGGGAGGCCTCTGCTTGACAAAGGATGTGAACATCTTAGAAGTCCTGAAGATGGTGCAGGATACTGGTGTCCTGCTCCAGTGGTCCAGAGAGCTCTAGAGCTGTGCTAGGTCCTTACCAGAAGGAGTAGGAGTGGAAGCTGTGACAGCCTAATCTATGAGTGCTAGAAGCAATGTTCATTACATCTAATGAAATCTCACAAAGCATCAAATGAGAGGTACACATAAATATGTACATAAAATAATTCTAGAAAGAGACACAATTACTAGACAATGATGATTACTTCTAGAAAGAAGCTAGGATGAAGCTTGGGATGGAAAACATGACTAATTCTTAACTTTTGGAGAAAGTATGCCTTTTGAGTATTTTTACCACACAATTCTACTATAAAAAAATAATTATAAGCGGAGAGAAATTAAGTCTGTGTTAGGAAATATTTTCTGAGAGAAAAAATGTATATATTTTTAATAAATGAGAAAATAATCAATTCTTAATTAATGGACAATAAAAATGAGATTACAAGAAAAAATACTGTTTTGATAGATGTACCAAAGAGGTGAAAAACATTTCAAACTTTTACAAACTGGTACCCATTTCTCTCATTAAGATGTTGGGATTACTATTTTAAAAGACTAGATTATGAAATAGTTCTTTTGACACTCCAATTCTGTTTTATCCAGCCAGTCTGGCACAGATAGGTTAAGTGAATTTCTTTCTCCTGACACAGTAGCTTCACAATTTTTTATACATATTTTTATATTTTATGTGTGCAACTTTTCTACATAATGGGTTTTTTTATTAGCAATAATTTCAAACAACTTTAGGTGGTAGAGATTGTCTAAATTTAATCAGAATGAAGTAAAATAATGAAGGGAACAAAATCAGTTCTAAGGCAAGGACTTCAAACACTCTTAGCTACAGTTATATGCATTAAACTTTCCAGGATATGGAGAACAATGCTCTTAAATTTTCTTTTATTTTTTTTAAAAAAAGGAACCTTCTGTTCTCCACAGTAAGGCACCTATCTTCAGTCATTAGGAAACAATGTTGTGTTGGTTTAGTTTAGAACAAGCTAAACACTCTGAGCAGAAGAAATAATAGGCACGTTTTGAAGATATATTAAGAGCTGGCCTATTTTATAAGCTTGCTTATCTAAGAAGCTGTAAGGTTAGATTAGCCTTCAGGAATTCTTGAGGCACAGCATACCAGTCCTGAATTTCCCCTGATGCTGACAAATGAAGGAAGGGTGTGTGTGTCGGCATCAAAGTCTTCCCTGGCTCAACCTTAAGTGATCATGTGGCATGTGTCAACTGATGGCAATTTTGGTGCCATAAAGAATATTTAATAATGTTTAGATATAGTTAGTTGCTTATTTGCTTTCTTGTTTGCTTTTTTTTTGAGAGGGAGAGAGAGAGAGAGAGAGAAAGAGAGAGAGAGAGAGAGAGAGAGAGAGAGGGAATCCTATTTTAAACCTTCATACAACCTGCCTCAATCTCCACAATGCTAGGATTCAAGTATGCTGTACCCTGTACCCTATTTGGCTTTAGTTGTTTTGATTTTCACAATTAAGAAATGGAGGGATACAGAGTTTGTTATTACTAAGTAGACCCTAAGACTATTACTTAAAAGGCTAAAGTATTCCTCTATCAGGTCATATTCTTTCTACACATGCACAACAAATAATTGTCCTTAAGGAATTCCTTCCCAGATCTATCCTCACCTGGGGCCTGCCTGCCTTTCTGTGGGCTGGATCATAAGATTCACTCCTTTCCCCCTCTTTTCTCAGCTTTTTAGAAAAGGGAGTGGAGGCCCAAATTGGAACCAGTTCTGTTAGCTCTGTGTTTTGTTCACAGTGCCAGTGTTGAAGCTTGTTACCTATTTCACACTCTAAGAATGATTTACTGGAATGAAAGATTCTCTATAGTACAGCCCACCACAAACATTCTTTAAAAGAACAAGCTTACAGTTAGCCATGCCTTCATGGAGGAGGAGACAGTGTGAAATTCAAAGAGACATAGAACTACATTAATTTTGGTAACAAAGCAGTATTTCATCCACTCCTCTTGCATGACATAATCACTTAAGGGATTCATTGAGAGGTGCTCATGCTCTCTCTGTTCACCTGGCACACAAATAGGCTATGCAGATTCTGAAGAGGAGAAGAAATGCAGAACAAGGGTGTTATCCTGGTCAAGGTGATCATGAAGATACTAGAGATGGGTAGCAACAACCATCTGCATGAGTAAATCATGAACCTTTTGCTTTTTTTTACAAAACTACATTTTATTATGCATGTTGTTGTACACGTATGCACTGGTGTGCCCAAGTGCAAGTCAGAGCACAGCTTGTAGGACTCAGTTTTCTTCTCCTACTATTAGTGTTCCTGGAGCAAATTTGGGCCCCTAGTCTTGGCAGTCAGTACTTTATCTACTATCTCACTGACCCCTGAATTTTTTAATCATCATTTTATGTTAGACAGTATCTTCTTTTTTGCCAATTTTCTTTACATATATATTTTTTCCTTAAATTAATTATTTAAGGCAAAGGTACATGTGCTTTCATAGAGGGGTTAATGAGAACTAAACCATCTAAGGAGTCACAAGAAAAAAAACGAAGACCTAATGATCTGGCTAGCTCTTAATTTGGTTAAACATTCTATAAATAATTGCAATTAGACATAGTCATCATCTGTTTCCAAAGAACAAGTAAAAATAGATACATAACAGAATGGAAGCAGATGCTGAAGTTCTCAAATATTAGCAGAATACTTCTGCCAGTCTACATGTAGTACATGTCCTTTTAAAAACAGTACTTCATTTAAAATGACTGACAGATCTTTAATATTTACAACAGATCAGTTTTTTCATAACGTACAATCTGACTGTGAAAAAAGATATGCAATGAATCTTTTAATACTATGTATTAGAAGACAGTATCCAGTAATATAAAAACTGATAGACTCAGAAGAGGGGTGACCAGCGAACTGCACTGTCTGAATCTAAAATTTTCTTGGAGTGAAGGATGACTGTGTAAGAAAATATATTCCTGATATGAGTGTAGACAGAGGTTGGCATAGGAAAGAATATTAAAAGAAATTTTACCTTTCTAGGTTGAGAGATATTCTTCACAACTATCCTGCCTTTGGGTTTTTCTGCCTTAGTTCTTAGGACTCATTATAACTTTCTTTAGTCCACTTACACCAATTTGTTTAGGAAATGCATTAAGGTATGGAATCTGGAGCCATTGGATTCCCAGAAAATTATGGCCAGTTAGCATCATGTGTCACTGTTCTTCCGAAGCAGTGCCTATGAAAGGGCCTAGTTATGCACACACTCACCAACCTACCCACCCACCCACATATACACGAAGTTAAAGAAACAATAGAACCTATGACAAGTACTGATTTTTACTTATAAAACAGCTGTCTATGTATGTGCAGGTTTTTGTAAAGTCTATCCTTTGTGTTTCAAATACTCAGTAAATTGCCTTGAGTTTGAAAATAAGAACTAAAAAGGCTAAAGAAAAAATGATGTTGTTCAATAATAATTTTCTATTAGCATATAAAAAGATTTTGGCGATTTGAAGCTGGGCAAGGCAGAAAACTGCTAGATGACATAGATGACCCATGACTCTCTCTATTTTGTTCTGAAGGTGCTCAGCTTTCACTCTGTTTTGGCATCATATCTTCTTCTTAATTGCTAAATAGATCCTTTAAAATAATTTTAAGAAGATCCTTTTCTGCTAGCTCTTAAATATTGGAATTTTTCCTAACGGTGTCCTAGATTTTTATTCCTTTTCAGCAAAACACTTTCCATAGAAAACTCGAACATTTGAGAATGTTTAAATTTGCAAATATGTACAATTTCTAAATTAGATTTTATGATTTCAAAGTTCTCTTGAGGTCCTGTATTTCTGGAGAATATGGTTTTCACACCTGTACTTGCAATTCTTCAAGCTACCAGAAGATGGTGATGGTGTTGCAAACTGATTTGCTTAGTCCATAGGGGAAGTACTTTAATTCTACTATAATTTAATAGGAGGAACCAAGAAATCTACTTGTGATCCTAAAAGTAACATTGTATTAAAAGATTTGGGATATTCTGTATACAAATATGAAATCATATGACATAATTTTTTAAAGATAATTTTAAGATGAAGCAGGAAGGTTCCCTGACACAAAACTCTCCCAATCACATTTGCTTGACGCTAATAAAAAGTAAAATGTGTACCTTCTCTTAAGCAGGTCATAATGCACTCACAGGATCAAGATGGCTGCCTGTATCCAGAGGAAATAACCATGCTCATTCTTTAAGATGTCTGTCCAGCGATACTGTGAAGCCATTTGCCCAGATTTTGTGGAAAGTGCTGCAAAACACAAAGTCATACTTGTCTCCTTTGAACTTCTCTATGCTACCAGCATAATTCAAGAAAACTAATGTTGTCACGCAATCATGTTATTAGCTGTGGCAACATTGAGGTTGACCAAAGTTATGAGCTTGTTTACTGGGTTTGTTCCCATTTCCATTTTCTCCTTGATAAATCAATATTCTATTACTTACCTGTTTTGCTTTTGCATCAAAATTCTGCATTCATAAGCATTGCTACAACACAATTAAGACTGAATCTTTGTAAATATGAAGACTTATCACTGTTCTGAACCTAAAACCTCTTCTTTTACTTTACTACTCTAATACTGAGCTGCATACTCCCAGCTTTAAGTTATAAAAGTCTAGCCATTTATGATTGCAATTAAGAAAACAGAATGCATCGTTTTCAGATAAGATTAGATTTTTACATTAAAATGATGGAGTCGCAAGAAAACAAAAATAGCTAACTCTAATTTAGGTAACCATTGGCAACTGATTATCTTACTATTTGCATAGGTATCTTATCACTGGTTATAAACTTTCAAACTATATATATTTACTATTTTCCAATAGCATGTGTCAACATTTAGCTCTTGCACAAATTGTTTCCTTTGAATTAAATGTTTACTTATATATAATTTATTTCATTATGAAAGTATTTTATGAAAGTTTCAAAATAGATTTTTGAAAACCAACTTCAACTTCATCAGGGTAGGAGCATGAAGATTAGAAAAACAAGTAAAGAGAATGAAGACAAAATGAAAATAATAAATAGAAGCATAGGATAGTATCGGGAGTTCAGGTAAATACTGAAAACCACCTGCATTTAATTTCCATTTGCTTAAATATCCCAACTCCAAAAGTTAGGCATACGATTAAAAAAAAACTACATTAACATGATACAAGGAATCAACAGACCAGTTGAAGGATTATGGGCTACATTGTTAGTTAAATATTCTGCTGCTAAAACGAGACAAGTAATGTTCATACCCTAGGCAAACCACTCCCTGGGTGGAATCTGTACTTATCTCCCTAAGGGAGTAGGAACCTAATGGGATCCTTAGACTTTTCTATGAGGTAGAAACAAATCTACTTCTTAATACCTGAAATACTGTGTCTGGATATTAGCTACACTTGTTGTCTGAACTGTTGACAATAACTTCGAGGGAGCAGAACTCTGTGATATAAATCAGGGTAGAATGGAACTTTAACCTTTATTTGAGGTAGAAACAAATCTACTCCCTAATACTTGAAACACCAGGTCTGGATATTAGCCATACCTGTTTTTGAACTGTTCACAATAACCTTGAAGAAATAGCAGTAAGTTCTAACTCTCTGACATTTAGTCCAGAATGGACCCATACCTACAGGCCCTATCAATAGATGCCTAAAAGTACATGTATATTTTAGTGTACCTCCTTCTTTAATAATAATTGGGTAAAATGTCAAGAAATCTCATAAAGCAATAAAAACTGTTAAGGGAGCAGTGTATTGCTATGTGGAGAAAATAAGGGAGTATGGTGTTCTTGACTCTTAAATAGGACAATACTCCTTTCCTCCAAGATTTGGGGATCATTGTGGACAAGTGGACGTAAGATTGTAGGAGACAAAGGTAGTGAATTTCTGCAATAATGTTTCCAGTATTTGCTGGATATTACAGGGCCATCACACACAAATTCACAGAGACTGTGACTGCATGCACAAGACCTTTACAAATTCATGGAAGACAAAACCACAGCATGGACCAGGAAGATGCTCATGAAATTAATCCCCTATCTATAGAACTATGTGTAATTGATGTCTGCTCAGGGATAGAGAATCAGTTTCTTTCAGGTATGTGTTCCCTGTGCTCTAATAGATTGTCCTGCATAGAGAGAGCACTAGACAGACTCAGTGGGTTCTAAAACAATACCACTCAGCTATAAAGAAACATGAAATTGTGAGATTTGCAGATAAACACAGAACTAGTAAAGAGTATATTGACTGAGTAGTCACAGAAAGATAAACACCACCCATCCTCTCTCATCTGCTGTTCTTTGCTCCAAATCTCCAGATGTGACTCTATAACCTGGAGTAAGCACAGAGAGGAGAAAAACAAAAAGCAACCAATGTAGTGATATAAAGCTTTCCTAAAGACCAGAGTGCACAGCTAAGCCACTAGAGGTCAGGGAGTGGTGGCACACACCTTTAATCCCGGAAAGCAGAACTAGTAGATCTCTGTTAGGTCAAGACCACCCTAGGCTTCATAGGATTGGTTCTCTCAAAAAGAGAAGTAGAGCTCACACAAAGGTGATCCTAGCGCTTGGGGTCACACACCTTTAATCTGAGTACTAGAGAGTTTGAAACAAGAGCAGAGCGATATAGCAGGATGGAGAGAGGAATACAAGGCATAGGGAGAAAGGAGCTCAGGGCAGTCTGAGGTTTGATAGAAACAGTTGTAGTCTGTGGTTCGGTGGAGACACATGAAGTCTGGAGATGCAGTCTGAGGACAAGATTGTCCCTTTGGTCTGGGCATTGTTAGAGGTAAAAGAACTCTCTAGTGGCTGGGCTTCAGCATTAACCCTTATATCTGACTTTGGGTTTTTACTATTATTATCAATTAGAATTTGTGCTATATCTGGTGCCCAACTTCTAGAGTACAAATTCACAAAAAAAAAAAAAAAAAAAAAGCCTGTGGCTTTACAGCACTGGCATAGGCCAAAGCTACGTGCTGCCAGAGTCACTGCCCCACCAGCTAGGTTTTCCTTTTTTCTCTCCTGGTGAGCTTTCCCTGGATCCCCTTCTCAGGCTGCTGCCAAACTACATAACTGCCTTGAAATCTGGTCAGACTTTTACTACTCTATGCAGCAGCAATAAACCTCATGTCTTCATCATCATGGCTGCAGGTTTGGAGAGAATATTAGAATTCTTAAAGGAAGGAATTAATTAAAAGTGAGGGTTTTCCACATCAAAAATGAAAACACTATTATAAGAGAGAAAGTTAGGTCTCTGTATAATTATGCAATACATGTCTTAAAATGGAATAATTAAATGACAGGATAATCAACTTACCCAGGATTGACATACTGTTAATTATTATTTTAATAAACCTTGTTAACATTTTGATAATTCTTGATTTATCTTTTAAAAAGTTGTTTGGTATGAGTGTCAAGATGCAGGTCTTAGAAAACCTTAATAAAACAGATCATAGATATATATTCATATCCAGAGGAATTTAAAGGAGATCCAATTCAGCATTGCATTATAAGGATAAAGAAGAACAGCCTAAGGTTTTTCAAATAATTAACCTTAATATATCCAGTAACTTTAGAGGAATTGCCAAATGCATATAGCCCTAAGACTCTGTTAAAGTTAGACTCCTGTGGCAATGTAAGATTTAAGGAGATTCAAGAAAGCCATAGACTCATATGGCATACATTCATATTTTGTGAAGCAAATGTTAAACTCATGATTAGCTTGTAATAGAATTATCCCTGAAGACTGGAGAGACCTGGTTATAGCTGTGTTGGAGCCTGGTCCACAATTACAATGGAGAACCTGGTTGAAGGAAGAGGTTAAGACCATTGAACAATGGAGTAGAGCTAGAGGTATGGAAATCTCCCAATATCAACTTCTTGGAGAAGGAGATTATGCTAATATAAAATGGGAATCCTTATATCATGGTCACATCCTGGCTTTATACCATACAGTGGCTTTGAATGCTTGGGACAGAATTGAAGAAGTAAGAAAGAAGATTGAGCCATTTGTTAAAGTCATACAGGACTCAAAAGAAACCTTCACTGATTTCTTACAAAGAATGACATCAGGAGTAAATAGAATGATATCAAATTCAGAAGCTAGACAAATAATAATTGAATCTCTGACTTTCGAAAATGCTAGTTCTCAATGCAAAAGGATAATTAGGCCTTTAACGGAAATATCAGTGCTCTTGGAGGAATGAATCCAAGATACGATCAATATTCAATCTCATGACAATAATAATGCTTGGATAGGAGAAGTGATTTCCAGAGGTTTGAGGAAAAATCGAAACGTCAAGTGTTTCAATTGTGGCAAAGAAGGTTACTTTAAAAGGGGCTGTAAAGAGGATTTTTCTAGAATGAAGAAAATACTATGTAAGCTTTCAAGGGAGGGAAGCAATCTTTGGTCCTACTTGGCCATGAAGCCTATAAAGCAAAATAATGAGAAAATATCCCAAAAGGTGCAATAGTGGATCCCATGTCTTGGCTATAACAAGCAGAGGTCTAATTGGACTTAAAGTACTCTCAGTAGGGAAATCATTTTTTTCTAATAGAAATCTAGCCAACTATAAAGGTCTGATGAGTTTGTGCAACTTAGAAGAGAACCTACTACCATAAATTTACTACATATGTAAACTATACCACTGTAATCTGTAACTGCATTCTAAAACATATTCTTAGAGCTACAGGTAAGTGTAGCTCTTACCCCCATAAAAAAGTTTTCTCTTTACAACAAATGGAGACCATTATAAAAAAAACACAACTGCTCATAATGCAGAAATCAATGGATCTTTGGAAGCCCAGCTCCAATCTATCACACAATTTTTGCACCTAAGGCTCAGGAAACATCACTCAAAAGAGGATGTGGAAAGATTGTAAGAGCCAGAAAAAAAAAATAGGAAATCTGCTGTGAGTTTATGTCTCCTAGAGATGGCAGGGAAACTATACTCTTGGTACCTCACAATGAAAGTGCCTAAAAAAGACCTAAACAACAACAATACCAATAGACATGCTAATGTGGAGAGAGGAAATCTCATAGGGCCTAACCCTTACACACAGAACTATAGTCAACTAATGACTACTGAGGGGGAATTAGCCTCTCCAGGGATAAGCCCCATAACTGGTTGTTCAAAACAAAGTGTACGAAAGTCACAATTGGCAGACTCAATTGATAGCATTTACAAATTTGTTGATATATGTGTCTGTTTGTGTGTATGTATGTGTGTGTGTGTGTGTGTGTGTGTGTGTGTGTGTGTGTGTGCTTAAGAAGAAAAAGAGACCATCAATTTGAGAGGGAATAGGGGGCAAGGTACGGTTGAAAGGAGGCCAAATGGGAGTGGTTGGAATAAAACAAAGGAAGTTAAATAACTGTAATTCAATTTTTAAATGATAGCTATAAGGAGAAAACCGGTAGAGGCAGAGACATAGACAGAGACTTCTGGAAGGGTCCAGTGTGAACATGTCTAGATGAGTTACACCATGAGAGGAGAGAAGGAGGGAGAACAAGAGAGGTGGGTTGGGTCAAAGGATGCCTGGTTTAGCCAAAATGACTGAATTTTATAGGGGCCAGAGAAGCTAGGGGAAGGCAAAGCCTACCCATTCCCTGGGCTGGAGAGTTTAGGTCAGGGGACTAATTATGCCAGCTAGGAGGACCTTGACAGCCAGTATCCACCTTGATATGTTAATAGGTACCTCAGCAAATTGTCCCAGGATTGGAAAACAGTGACTAGGGAAGAACGGTGGGAAAAAAGGTTGGATTTGGTCAAAAACTCATTATATGTATGTATAGAATTCTCAAGCAATAAAAAAGTATCATAGAAAATTGTAATGGGAGGATTTGGTAGTTGCTACTTTTTATATTGCCTTGTTTGTATCGTTTTTCTCACATCCTAAGAACCTTTAGTGCAGAGGAATGTCATAATTCATCCTCCTATTGCTAGCTGGTTGCCAGACCGCATACAGTACCAAACCCCTAGCATCCAATCAAAAGCAATGTTTTGTTTCTATTTGGGTTATGGACATCCTGCTCCTTCTGCATGTCAATCAGTGTTTATTTTACTTCTCTGCACCCCAAGTCTTCACAGACAATATGAGACCCAACTGATGTTTGTTTTTGCATGTGGAGATATTTTTTACACTGGACTTGCTCTCTGAAACATTCAGCGTCACCTTCTCTCCTTCTAATTGTATCTCTATTTCCCTTTGTGTGGCCTCTCAGGGAGTCTCAATAGTTAAGAATTATCCTCTGAAGCAAAGGGGAGCTTCTTTCTTCAACAGAAATTATTATCCATTATGGAAAAAAAATGCAGGTAGTTCCTTCCAAACCTGGTCTGCCTCCTTTGTGTTTGACTTCACTACCACTTCTATGTTTCTTCCAGAACCTGAATGGTGCCAGGCCCCCTGTGCCTTTTCCTTAAATGTTAAATGAATGGATGAATGATATTCAATATGGGACTACCAGGGGGAAACCCACAACAGTAAAACCTAAATACAAAGGCATTCATCATTTCCAGTTGCATCAAAATCAGGCTGCAGATCACATAGTGAGGCATTTAGCAAAAATAAGCAATTGCAGATAGAAGTAAGTGATCCTCAGAGAGCAACTGACTTTCCACAAAAAGGATCCATCTTACTTTCCCCATATCTAGATTTCCTACGAGACCAAGAGTCCTTATTTGGAGATGTAGTTAAAATCTTCTGGAACCTTAACATGCCATAAATTAGGAAAAAAATATGCCATAGAAAAGATATAGTAAGCTGGAATGGAAAAGAGAAAGAAAAGGTGGGTGAGCGTGGGAGCCGGGGAAACTCCCATGTTAAAGCAAGAATTGACAGCTGCTGCTTGGAAACCCTTTTCTGCACTTTTGTTGTTACAGCAAAACTACACATTTCAAATGTCCTGAAGTAAAAATTACAAAACAGGTTCCAAATGTCAGGAATATTACAAAACCTAGTAAGAAAACAAAGGACTAAAAGTATGAGTCTAAAATAGAGCGATAAACAACAGAAGAAACAAGGAAACAAACAGAACATCTATGCCCATCGTTGGAGGGAGAGAGGCTGCATTGTTCAAACTGAGAAGTGTGACAGGAAAAAAAAAACCATCATTTATGCCATGCATCTACATTTCTCAGTGCATACACAGCAAAACGAGAACAATGCAGACAACCCAGTATTGGCCACTGTGAAAAAGCAAATCACAATGCTAAACTTTCACAGTCACAGACATCAAACATCAGAAAAATAAAATAAAATGAGATGATTATCAAAACTGCGAGGAATAGACCAATAATAAAAGCAGGAGGATAGACTGGGGTGGTAAGGGTTAGGGGGGGGGAATTCATAATAACAGTATCTAGTGGCCAGAGTTTGTCACTTACAGGCCTTTGTCACACTCATAGATGCTGCTATGATGGAGCAATGAAGGTGGCAGAAGACAATTGCCTTAATGGTTTGTGATAGAGTGTCTAAATAGCCAGCAAACATATCAGATTCCCTAGAAGACATAGAGCGTATGCAACCAGGAAGATGCTCAGCAGGAGCTGCCACTTCTCTGAGTCACTAGAGTATCCCAAGAAGACAAAGTTGGGAGCCTAGATGTAGTTCATCCCAGACCTGGTATTTCAAGAAAGAATCCATGTGATGAGGATTTGACACTCACAGCAAACATGGGTGTGGGCATCAGCTTGAACTTTGTCCCTCTACAGGGCATCTCCCTCACACCACCAACTGAATACAGGAAATAAGTAACAATGGGAAGAACAAGAGTGAATTGGTTAATAATGGCTCATGGTGGAGACAGAAAGACAATGGTGATGTGGAATTTCCCTCTGTATGCTGTCATTACCATAAATAAAGGAACTGTTTTGGGCCTATAGCAGAGCTATAGGGGAACAGAGCTAAGCAAGGAAAACTAAGCTAAATGCTGGGAGAAAGGAGGCAGAGTCAGGGAGAAGGCATGGAGCTACTGCCAGAGAAAGATGTGCTGAAACTTTGCTGGTAGGCCACGAACTCGTGGTGAGACACAGTTTAATGGAGATGGGTTAAATTAATATATAAGAGTTAGCCAATAAGAAGCTAGAGCTAATGGGCCAAGCAATGACTTATATAATACAGCTTCTGTGTGATTATTTCAGGGCTAAGTGGCCAGGAACCAACAAGCAGCCTCCTTACAACACAATGGATTGAAGGGAGTACTTTCCTGGAATTCTCTATCTCTGAGAACACTGTGATATTTAATTTTTTTTCTAGTGGAAACAATAACAACAACAAAGCCACAAATGTTGCTTCCCAAGGTGGGTGGTATGGTAGCATATAACAAATGCCTGAATGAAAAGAACTGTGGAACACATGTATTTTTTCTGCTCTCTTCTACCTTCACTTGAGAGTGTTTAAAGACCAAAAGACAAAAGTCATGGCTCTCAGCCAGGTGAACATTGGAGTAAACCACCCTGATGGCTGCTTACTTATTATCAACCTACACCCATTTTCCCAGGAAATTCTATTCACCTTATTTCAGGATTGTTCTCCCAGAAAGGTGCTCATTTATGTTGCTCTACTGTGTGCATGTCCCTGTATCTTCTCCCAATGATGATGTCCATCCTTCAGAAGCTTTCCCTGAAGGGTTAATGAACAAAATGCCTCAGGCAGATGGAAAAAAACCCAGACAGGAAAGCTGACTTGACCGATAACACCTGTGGGTTGTCAGGGTCTGGGAGGCTCCTGATAAACTCAACGTGCCGACCTCTACAACCTCTACAGGTATTTCCCAGTTTGAGACAGCAGGGGACCTGACCTGCAGACAGAAACTTCCATGCCCAAATTTCCTTCTTCCACACTATAAAAGAGCCAAACCCTCTGCATCGCATGTGCACAGTGTCCATTCTTACAGAGATATGGTGTCTATCAGTTGTTCTGACTCAAGAATAGTTCTGCTTCTATGAAAGGCCAGTCTCTTTCTTTTATTTCTCCATCAATCTTAATCTAACAATTCCTACTCCTGGTGTTTTTTAGGGAACTCCCCAGGACTGGCACAAGTTTGTCTTCGCAGCTTTCTAATGTTCTTCCTTCAAAACTCTTTACTCCGGAGTGGAATACATGCCAATCTGCTGATGGGGGAGAGTCTAATGTTCTTTCTAATGTTCTAATGTTCTTCCTTCACAACTCTTTACTCCGGAGTGGAATACATGCCAATCTGCTGATGGGGAAGAGTCTTCTGTTTTGTGTTAATTTCATTGGTTAAATAAAGAGACTGCCTTGGCTCTGATAGGACAGAAAATTAGGTAGGTGAAGTAGACTGAACAGAATTCTGGGAGAAAGAAGCTGAGTCAGGCAGTCGCCATGATTCTCCCACTCCATTCAGACGCAGGTTAAGATCTTCCCTGGTAAGCCAGCTCGTGGTGTTACACAGAATATTAGAAATGGATTAGATCAATATGTAAGAGCTAGCCAATAAGAGGTTAAAACTAATGGGACAGGCAGTGTTTAAAAGAATACAGTTTCCATGTAATTATTTCCGGTAAAGCTAGCCAAGTGGTGGGACACAGCCCCGCCATTCCTACTACAACAATCTGCAAAGTCATTTTCTGTAATCCATGACAATTCCATCACCCCTAAGGCTTAAGATGTAGCTCAATTGTCAGTTTTCTAAAGGAAAGAGGCTGACAGATCAGATGATAAAGGTGCTTGAGCCAAGTTTGACAGCAAGAGTTTGATTCCTGGAATCCACATCTTATGGAAATAGAAAACCTGCTCCCACAATTTGTTTTCTGACCTCCAGATGTGTGCCATGGCATTGGCATATCTCCTACTCAATATGCACATAAAGTTTACACACACACACACACACACACACACACACAGAGAGAGAGAGAGAGAGAGAGAGAGAGAGAGAGAGAGAGAGAGAGAGAAGAGATAGAGACAGACACAGACACAGACACACACACACTCACACAGTGTGTGTGGAGGCCCAAAAATGTGATCTTATTTTCACCTTGTCTGAAGGTCAAAGAGTCTTTAGCTTGTTCAGAGTTGTTGACAAGAGTGGCTACATACCATGACCTAGGGTGTGGCTACTCAATGTTTTTGACATTATAATGATCCATACAGGTTGATCCACTCAGGAAATGTAAGTATACTTCTGTTACTTCTTTTGAAATATATTTGACCAGGGAGTGGCTGCCTTCAGTATATTTGGTTTAGGGGGGGTTCACTGCCTAAACACCAGAAAGCTTTTCTCAGGAATTAAGGACTTGATGTCTCAAATAGTGAAGCAAGTAACTGCTCTGGTTGTCCTTTGTATCATATTAAGGCAGTCTTTTGTCTCCTGTTGTAGTGGGGTAGAAAAGTATATGGAAAATTAAACACAGGCGAATTTCAGTATTTACTGGAACTTGCTCCTGATACTATCCTATGCTTCTGTTTTATTATTTTTTACTCTTGTCTTCATTCTCTTTACTTATTTTTCTAAGCCCCATGTCCCTACCCTGGTAAGTGGTATACTTGTCGAAGCTGGTTTCCCCCTACACAGAAAAAAGTTTTCCTACTTTTTTGCTCCACCCTACCCTCACCCCACTTTCCTTAAGATTCAACAACTTTTTCTTATCAGTATAGCATTTGTTCCACTAGTGTAAATTAGAAATAATACATAAAATTAATTTTTCTCATGTATTATAAGCTTCTTGAATGAAAATCTACGGAAATGATGAAGAAAAGGAAGGACCCAGGCCCTCCCTTGCATGTCCAATCACATTGCACAAATGTTTCAAGCCTCGGTGCTAAATCTATGCTTTTCACATGGGACTTGTCTATTCAGAGGTTAACAAATGCTTTATGAATGGAAGGTCTGATTCTCTTTGTATGCAAGCAGTTAGATTGGCACAGCCTACAAAGTTCATCACATTTATTTTCCTACACTCTGGATACTTGCTGTTCTTTCTCCTCTTCTGAGAATTCTATATGTAGTAGATTTAAAAAAAAAAAAAAACCCAAACACCTAGAATTCTTCCAAGAGCTATTCCTCTTCCTGAAAAACAATTCTGTCTGTTTTCCCTTTTCTTCTTTTTTTTCTCTTTTAACTCTTATCCATTCTTCACATGCCCATTATCATCATCTCAGAGAAGTTTTTCCTCAGTTCTGAATTTTAATTCTTTTATTTATGTTTGTAGACTTATATAAAATTGAATTCTATTCTTGTAGACCATGTTTTATATTTAGTCATTGAATATTACCTATAGTCAATATCTTAACTATTCATTGAATAACCCACATTCCACTCTCCTTACAGGCTCCTAGACAGCAAGGATTTTTGTTGAACAATTCTAACCACTGCACCATGTAAAAATAGCTTGAGCACTTGGTACCATACATACTAACAGTACTTCTTTGTAAAGCATCCCTTCATCATGGATTGGAGCTCTATCTGTTATTCCCTCTTTTCATTGTGCCAACTGAGAGGTGAGAAGGAAAATACTGAAGACATTTCTTAGTAGAAGAAAGGGAACTCCCCACAACTAGGTTTCAGTCTAGAAACTGGCACAAAAAAAAAAAAAAACAATTAAAAGCACAGAAATTTTGTGACATTTCCTTAGGACAGAACAAAAAAGAATCTTATATGGGTGACTCTAGTGAGCCAGCCCTGGTATAAATCTTAAAAAAAAACAATTAAAAGCACAGAAATTTTGTGACATTTCCTTAGGACAGAACAAAAAAGAATCTTATATGGGTGACTCTAGTGAGCCAGCCCTGGTATAAATCTTAAAATAAAAAGCACACACACACACACACACACACACACACACACACATGCTACTACCATGGGAATATTTGAAAGGCCTACTATAAAATTTCCTCCAAAATTCTTTCATCTAGTTGGGACCAGTGGCGCCAGTTAATCTACACTCCCCAAGCTGAATTGGACCACAAATTTCTGTGAGGATCCCAGGGAAACTCTTTTCTGTTCTGTCTTCTCTTTTTTCTCTCTGCTTACAAGTCAAAGAACAGTTACCACGCATACAAAGTAGCATGGTGCTCTCATACACCATGCTCTTTAATACAGGCATAGTAGCAATTGATGCACAAACAACCTGTGTGCTGGGATTGGAAGGGTATTGTGAAAGCTAAGCTATATTCCGGAATAATTTCCTCTTACTGGCCATATTGGTTAAAACATTGCCTAAAGGGAACCCATTCCTTTGGGTAAGAACCTTCCAGTTCTCCCCAAAACAAATAATCAGGTAATACTAGAAGATTTGAACAAGTGTTTTGAACTGATTGTATACACATCTATTTAAATGTTTATTTTAAATATATCTTTTACTGAGAGACTTTGATTAGCTACTATCATCAACATGGCAGAAGTGGCTGTTGTACCTTATATTAGAATTAAACATATATGAAAAAAAAACTTTCAGATGTCATCTGTCAGAACTATTTCAGATATTCATTTTATGATACTATAAGACACTATGTTCACCTTGACTGTCTGATCCTCTGATAAAGAGAAAGGGCTTGAAATCAAGGCAAAGGGAGATAATATAGATGACTGAGTCCAAAATTAATCTTCTTATGTAATAGAAAATTAAAGGCTAGTATCATTGTCTACATTATACTAAAGAAATATGCTTTTCTAGGATATGTGTGGATATATATATATATATATATGTATATATATATATATATATATATAGTATTGAAGAGTTCTATTCAGTAGTTAGTTTAAATGGGATGCTTAAGAGATTTACGTGCACTATCTTTAGAAAATGAAAGAAAAAATATAAAATAATTATTAAGAAAATATTTTAATACTTTAAAAATAAAGACTAATTTCCTTAAGATCAAAGCTTAGAAAATATTCTTCCACAAAAAGAGTTAGGTATTTTGCATGTGGTTCCATATATGTACGTGCATGTGTGTGTGTGTGTGTGTGTGTGTGTGTGTGTGTGTGTGTGTGTGTAGATGTGTTATATAACAGGGAGCATGTGCATATGGAGACTGAAATTTAAGTTGGTAATCTTTTTCAATTATGCTCCTCTTTATTTTTTGAGACACAGACCTTCACTCATGATGGAGCTCACTGATTGGACCAGATAAGCCAGGTAATTAGCTCCAGAGATCTGCTCTAACCCCATCCATTGCTGGGATTAGTGACCTGGACTGCTGTGTCAGGCTTCCACATGGACTTGGATCTTCATGCTTGCAAGGCAAGTACTTTATTTTCTGAGTCATCTCCTCATTTTAGTTAGTTTTTGCAAGTAGTAAGTAGAGGGGGACTTTGTTTACTCTTACAGTCTTCCAACAAGAGGCTCACTGACAGGGTGACACTATCTTGACAGTCTAACTAAAGATGGACGGGTAGCAATGCCATTTCTACCAGTTATGTTAGAACAGACATAGATTTTTTTTTTATGGTGGAGCATAAAAGAAAGCTCTCTACATAATGTCATTTAATAACGCATTCCTTTCCAGTGACTTTCTGGCACTATCAGCCTGCTCTTGTTTTATCTAACATGATAAATTTCTTTCCTTTTCATAGAAAGAATGAGTGAAAATAAAACTTTGAAGTCTTTTTTAGTTATAGAAGTTATACTTTTGGATAATCCAAAAGTTATCAACTTTTAAACTATTCTCTCACTGACAAAACTGAGAACCTTTCATTGAGAAAACAAAATTCTTTTTTTTTTTTTGTTTGGTTTGGTTTTGTATTTTGGCAGGGGGGGGATATGGATAGTAGAGAATTCTAAACTTTGCATGTTCACTGAACCCTTTATTCCAAGAGGGAAAATATGCTTTCAGCTTAAAGTTTTACAGTGGATCATGAAGGGACATCAGGGCAGGAACTTAAGCAAGGCAGAAACTTGCAGCCAGTAAATAAAGGAGCAGCCATGTAGGAGCACTGCTAATCAGCTTCCTAACTTTGCTTTTCTCAGCCTCCGACTGTATGTTTATATGACCAAGACCTATCTGTACTCTGATGGTACCACCCATGCTCATAGTGGGCTGGGTTCTCTTATATCAACCATTTACCAAGAAAACGTGCCACAGCCTTGGTTATAGGCCAACATGATGGTATCATTTTAAATGATACTTTTTTCTTCCCAGAAGACCCTGGCTTGAGCCAAGTTGGCAAAGAATTAATGAACACACCTATAAGACACCCCCACATCCCACTAATTTGCTTGAGGTTTGAAAATACTGATTAAAAAAGTGTGACAGAGGAATATGACATACTATATGCTTCAATTTTTTAAGTTCCATTTGAAGTCAGTTTAATCATCCTCCTTTATGCAAAATCTAACCTACTTTATTTGGATTATATTTACATAACAGTTTCATGAGTTCTTAAAGCAGAAGGTAACAGTCAAGCAATTCTCACATTGAAATAAAAATGAAGACAAAAATATGTAAGGCAAACGTTTTCGTTAAATTACTAAATATTCAAGAGCTATGTGCCAAATAAGGTACAAGAAAAGATTTTCTCCAAGTATTTAAAAGTGGAAACATCACAATAGCAGAATAAAAAGAAAAAGAAGTAAATTCAGAATATTATTTTTTGTTAAAGTTAAGAGACCAGCATGCTGCCAGGATCTGAAACAAGAATATGAATAGAAGGAACTCAATTTCTTATGAAAATTAGCTTGTAAAGTTTCCTCCTTTGGTTAAAGATAGCATATGACAAAGAGTTTTTTGTTTTTTTTTTTTCCAGAAAGGAAGCCCTCAGAGATTTAGAGAAGTGAGTATTTGTTGATACTTGCTCAGTATTTGGCAGCATGCTGTCTTTTCCCTTGAGACAAGGGATTCCTCCCTCTCCCTAGCTGCAATTATCAGCAGCTCGGAGGCCTCCCAGTAGCCTTATGAGCTCATCATGTTTAATACAACAGTCTAGTTACATTTCCATGGGTACCAAGTAGTCCTCATAACATGGAAGAGGCTTAGCTCCAGCTTGGCCCTCTTGTAACACCATAGTTTTGCAAAAATTAGTGAGTGATGAGACTTAGAATTTCACATCTGAATTTGTCAGATACTGGTAGGTGCTAAGGCTCCACAAAGTCAAAATTCTTAGTCAGTCAGTTCTTTCCACCTTTGCTGTATTTTCAACATAGTTTTATTTTAATTATAATAAAATCCTTAGGTATTATTAGTAAAATTCTTATAAGGATAACATTTTAGTAAAAATATCTGGCATTATAATGTAATCTCATATTTCCTCAATAATAGTAGATTTGTGGAATAATGTACCATGCTATATATCTTAACAGCAATTATTAATCTCATCCATCGAGAATAAGACCACTACCACATTTTAAAGCCAAATTTGAAGCAATTTTAATTTAAATACTGACTAGGTAAATGGGCTCTGGCCAGATCAATACCCAGGTTCCTTGGATATGACCTCAAGTCACGGTGTTCAGCAAAATTGTATTGCCCATCAGGTCCAACCAGGGGCAAGCATACATCAAATCAAGAGCGAGTATACATCCTAACAATTTCCTGCCTGTGAACCTCCCACCCACATACGGTAAACTATATTTGGTGTAGATGGGTCAGACTTGTTTAGGTGAGTGAAAACACATGGCTTGTTATCTCCCATAAACAAAAGTCTCCAGCATTTCAGGAATTATCTGTCCTTCGGTGAGGGACTTGCAGACCAGAGGCACTTTTGTTTCATGGATCTCTCAAACATAGTAATTAAAACAAAATGTAACTTTGGCTCTCACACTTCATATTCATGAAATTATTCCTACCATGAAATACAGATTAAAATCTAGTAATGTGAACAAGCTGCTTGTTTTAACTGAGGCCATCTTAACTGTTCTGCTTATTTTCCTTGGGGACTAAAAATTATCTAAAGAAAACCTTACTTCCGGGCAGTGGTGATGCATGACTTTAGTCCCAGCATTCTAGAGACAGAGGCAGGAGGATCTCTGTGAGTTTGAAGCCAGCCTGGTCTACAAGAGCTAGTTCTGGGACAGGCCCCAAAGCTATAGAAAAACTCTTTCTCAAGAAAAAAAGAAAAGAAAAAAAGAAAGATAGAAAAGGAAAGGAAACCTTACTTGCTGCTACGATCTAAGATCATGTTCCATAAGTGAATGATGCACATTTGCTTTAAACCTTGTGGGATTCCCCCAATCTAAGATGGTGTGTAACTCTTCCTAAATTAAATGAGTAAACAATGGCATGTGGCTCGAAGCAGGTTACAAAAGGTCCTAACTAGAAACCCACATGTCTGTAAATAAGCAGGACAAAATTCAATGCCATATAAATCTTGCATAGGAAAGAAGATGAAATAAAAGTTAGACCCTTTTGCCTGAGAGAAGAAAACACCTTCCTCAGCCACACAACTACCCTGTTCTCAGTAGAACATGCTCTGCCGCTTTGAGCTTCAGCTCAATTGACAACAGCGTGAAATAGATGTCCCTGGAAATGTTTTGAATGCACTGTTCCTGAAAAACTCTCAAAAAAGGAACCAACTTATTTTCTTTATAAAATAATATGATAAGAGCATTAATTTTCCACCTGCATTTGTATGTGTTGACTTAGCCTTCAAGAAGCCTATTCAAGCACTTTTATTATTCATGAATAACAGAATACTACTTTTTCAATAATATAATGTTTGGTCTTTGCAAGTGCTTTTTAAATACATGTGCAGATCTAGAAATCCTGCTTCAGGTCTTCTAGTAGTGAGACTGGGTGGCTTTCTACTGAGTTGTTTAAACAGGATGTCGCACATGGAAATCCTCAAACAACCCAGCCTGTTGCTAACTGACAACGGGGGTCCTATTGGCAAAAACAGCACCCATACTATTCATTGAACATGGAAAAGTTGAGGTCATGCCCACATGGAAGCTTCACCCCTATTTTCTAGTGTCTTTGGTGTTGGATGGTATGCTGCAGCCTACCAAAAGAGAAGTGTAAACACCATCCCATCCCCAAAACATTTGAGCCGCAATCTACACTGCCTGCAAGATATGATAGGGCAATGGTGGCACAGAACTTATGGAAGTTACAAACCAATATCTGTTTTGCCACCGTCCACTCTTTGCAATAGAACCCATACCCAACACTGCTTAAGTAATCAAGAATGAAAGACTGGATATCCCAGAGACATAAGATTATACCAAACACTATTGGTCTAAAATTAAAAAAAAATAAATGTCAGTATAAAGATTTTCACTATACTCATAGATAAGTTCCATATTTGGTCATCATCAAAGAAGCTTCCTCCTGCAGCACATGGGAACAGATGTCAAGACCTACAGTTATACATTACACAGAGAGTCTTTGAAACACACATCTCTAAATGGTATATTTTCATCAGATTCCTCCCCTCAGCTCAGGGAGCCCCATGGAAAAGAGAAGGCAGAAAGAGTACAAGATCCAAAAGGATGGAGAGCACCAGAACAAGATCCTCTAAATCAACTAAGCAAGGTTCATATGAACTCACAGAGACAGAAGCAGCAAGCACATGGTCTACATAGGTCTACACTAGATCCTCTATGTCTATATTATAGATTTCAGTTTAATATTGTTATGGGACTCCTGAGTGTGTGAAAGAGTGGGCCTGTGATTCTTATACCTGCCCTGTACACTTCTTTTTCTGTTGAGTATCCTCGTTAGATCTTGATGTGAGGGATTTTACTTTACCTGCAGTTGGTAGTGCTTTGGGGAATGGTATAGTAAGCTTGACCTTGTTGGAAGAAATATGTCACTAGAAGTGGACTTGTAGTGTTTACACCAATCCTAGTTGAGACACCATTTGAGAGGCTCATGCCATTCCCAGTCGACTGTATATCCTTTCCTTCTTGTTCAAGATGTGTACTCTCAGCTTGCTGCCCTAGTGCCATGCCTACCATGGTAGTGACAGATTCTTATAGTACCATAACCATAAGCCCAAATAAACCATTCTTCTATAAAAAATAAAAATCCAAGTTTCATTGTCTGTATTCAAACTTCGTAGGAAATAAATAAATAGTAAGTATGATACCCACACAATTCATAAGTCAATAGGTATAATATGGGGGAAATGAGAGGGGAAAGTCAGTTTTAAAGTCTTTGTTGACTGTTTGCAATATATTTCAGAAACAGTGCTAAGTTCAATTTGACCAACACAGAAGCCAAAGATGTGTTGAAAGAGCTGATTTAAAATCATGCTGGTACTTCATAACTCATACAGCTTCATTTTTATGAAACAGAATTTGTTCCAAAACCAGAGACAATAATAATATCAGCTTAAATATTTCAACGAAATGTCATTTGAAGAGCACAGGAATACTCAATCACATCTCCATCAGTGATCATTTATGTTCCAAAAGTGCTTACAAATCCATGACCTTAAAGACATTCCAGAATTCTGCAGAATTGTTACCACTTCCTATTCCAAGTACAAATAGTTTCTCCGTGGAGTTTATGGGATTTCTGAAACAGTGAAGAACACACTTTACAATTTTATAATCCTTTTTATACCCACAGGCCACAACCAACAGAATGTAGCAGCCCAAAAAACCGCTCCTCTCTGTCCTGCCCAATTTATCTTTTCAATTATTATTTTAGGAAGTAAAACCTCAAATTACTGAGCTACAGTTCTTAGTTGATAAACTTAGTTTGATGCTTAAAGAGTTTTATTTTTCTAGATAATACCATATATCTCTATTAAATTTTACTTTGCTTTAAAAGAAATAAACCTTCTTGTCAAAGACCATTGATTTTTCAAGGCTTATAGTCCTAACATTGGGATTTGTATGTCACACTTGTATAAAAACTTTTCAGCCTGTAGTGCATGTGTACATGTCATCCTAATATGTGGGGCTGCAGCAGAAGGAGGGAAGGCCTATTATAATTCATCCTAAAGAAACTATTTGAGGCACATAACAAGGAATGAAGTAAGGGTAAAATACTGCATTTAATATTGTGATAAAGAGGAATACAAGGAGCATGTTGCAGGTTCAAGACGGAAAGACAGTTCAAAAAACCCAGATTCAATCTTGTGGAAGATGCACATGCCAAACTCCAGAGGTAAGTTGTGGTGAACATTGTTGCTACATTCTGTATGTACATGAAGCTCAGCTGGATACTGCAATCCAGAATGTGAGCTGGAAAAATAGCAAAGAGGGTGGTTAGCCTGCTGTCAAGAATGTAATAGGGCTCAAGTCACATGCTACATGGTTTGGTATCTATATGATCATATCTGAATATGTTGGCTATTATTTGTAGAATTCAGTAGGTTACAGCATGAAAGGAAACAGCTTCTCTTAGGAATTTTCATCTAGAACCAAGGTATAAGAGCAGGATGATCTTTATGAAATTCAGCTAAAAGCATATTATTATAAAGGAATATTAAAGAGAGGTGTATAGTTTTAATAATTAATTTATTAACAGAAGAAAATTATGTTTTGAAGAGGAAATGAAATGACAGGATTTTGACTCAAACTGCTGTGTGAATGCCATCACCATTTGTTAATACAGAAATAAAGTAACACGAGAATATTCTGTGAACATTCTACATTTAAAATGTCAGATAGATACTTACTGGAAATGTCAAGAAACAGGACAAGCAGAGCTCTGTGGAAAGGTAAGGGAACACAGAAATTTATCAGTAACCAGCAATCAACAGGCAGATTTAAAGTGGTGGGAATGAATTCATAGAAAAGTTCATACAAAACACATAGTTCATTTCAGTATTTCAAGAGATACTTTAAAATAAAGAATAATTAGAGAAGAAAGCAAGATGAATAGAAAGTGGAAAACCTGATAGAAAATATGAAAGTAAGGTACAGAGAGTGAATAAATATATCAAATCCTGTGAAAATTTTGAGGGAGGCAATGTATGAGAACACCATTGACCTAGATGCTTCATTGCAGTTCTAGGGAGGAAAGAGGGCTGTCAAGAATGTGGAAATAAATTATACATGAAGTGGGTCAATAAGAGTAAAGTTGCCATTTAAAGAGTTAGGTCACATTGGATTGCAGAATAGCAGCAGTCACCATTGGGTATGGAGTGAAGTCGTTTGAGTACAAGCGAGATTAAACTATGGCTATAATGAACACGAGAAATCCTCTCCTAATATCTTTTTGTGAATGAAATAAGAAAGTAGAAATCATGTAAACTCAAGTAGAGCTGGAAAAGATATGGATACTTCCATCTGCAGTCATTGACAATTCTGAGGACTGGAGGGGGTTACCGTGATACTGAATGATGAAATCTCTGTGTTGTCCAACTGCAGTCTCTAACTTTCTATTAGAAGCTCAACACTCTTCCCAATACCTTTTTTAAAGATTTATTTGTGCTTGCATGTGTGTTAGAATGTATGTGTATGTGTGCATGCACACACATGGATGCAAGTGCCTGTGGAAGTGAAAAAAGAACACTGGATTCTTAAGGGTGGGTGGTTGAGAGCAATGCTGGTAATGGAGTTCAATTCCTCTGAAAGAAGATCAAGTTCTTTTAATCACTGACCCACCTCTTCAGCCTTCAAATCCCTTTGTAATGGTTCATACTTTATTTTCAAGGTTTTTGTTTGACTATATTTGAAGATACTTCACCAGAAAGCTTGAATTAAATAAAGCTAAATTTCTTGGAGATGCCAAAATCTATGATATCTTACATTGGAAATCTTTAATAAAGACACAGAATTGTACCTTCCTAATGCACTTGACCATTGGATGACTTTCTGAGGGTATTTCAGAAAGTGGGTAATGACAAAAAAATCAATTCACTCTATCATCTAGCCTTTACCTCTGTCTCTAATTACTCCAGGGTTTAGATTTTGCTTCTTGATCTGTTTCATTCTTGGTAAGTCTGTACCTGTTCACCACCCAGCTTAGTCACCGATGTTCTCCCAAGTCACCGATGTTCTCCCAAGTACACTGGCAGCCCTTTCAACAAACCAGAAACAAACCTTCTGAGGCTTTGGAAAGCTTGTCTAAAATGGCTTTGACATTTTCCCTTTGAAATGAGAACTTCATTGTCTCCCGTAGCTTTTCGTTTACACATAGGGAAGTGTGTTCAATGTATCTAAGTCTTCTTAAAATGTACATAAAAACAATAGGTATACATTTTTCAATAGGTAGTAGTAGAAAGGACAATATGGACTAAACTACGTCAGTGCTATCATTTTCAGTTTTCTGGGAGTAGAGAGACTGTACACGTTGCCTAATAGGAGCCCCAAGTGTTCTCTGCTTCATGTTTTCCAGAAGCTTCTGATGTTCATAAATAAAACACATGCCAGTGATTTTTTTTTTTTTGTCATAAGATGGAGTTTAACTCTCCACTGAAGGATAGCATGCTTCCTTTTTTAATGATGCTCAAATTTAGCTCAGGAACTGAATTCCTTTCAAATTGGGTACATTGAAATCCCACCTGCTCAGGCAGGTCTCTTACCAAACTGTTAATGCTCACAGCGAAGAAAAACAATCAAGACCTCCCACAAGTGTGCACTGTCGTACTTATATTTATAACAAACACATGTTGCAACGACTGCTGTTTTGCATTTCAAGCCAGAAACCCTGGCTTAAAGACACTTCCATGCATTTCAAAACTTCAATCAGAGCAGAAACCATTTGTTTCTGTCGTAGTAATTTTAAACACAGCAAACACTCCTGGATTTCTTTTTCTAAATAGCACTTTGTATGGCATTATAGTTTACCACTTGAGCTTTTTGTTTGTTTGTTGTTTTGTGTGGTGAGAAAAATTATTAGTTTAGCTTCAAGCTCTTGAGCTCACTGGGGAACAGAAACGAAGGTCAACTTTGCAGCAGAGTGAAAAACAAGTCCTAAGATTGGGGACATGGAGGGAAAGAATTGGGAAAGTTTGGTCAACTCTGGGAACAGTCAAATTCATGCACGGAGCTCTTTCCCAAGAGCAATTTTAGCAATTACAGAAGCTTTTCTGTGATTGTTAGCTACATAGAAGTCAGTCTACTGAGTGTCACAGAACAGAAAACCGTGTGTGTGTGTGTGTGTGTGTGTGTGTGTGTGTGTGTGTGTGTAACAGATTGTCAAAAAGAAGTTTAAAAAAATCAAGAGGCAAGAAGAAGAAATGAACAAAGGTGAATTGTAGGATGTTTTTAGTCAAGTCTCATCATGAGGCAACAGGAAAAATAAAGCATACTTGACAACGATCCCAATGGCTACTTTGGGTTTTTTCATGGCTAGTTTAATGGCAGTGTATGTGGACATGGTTAGCAGTCTAGACTAGGCAGACCCATCTTTGGAATAATAGACATCAGTCACCCTTCGAGCCTTGTTTTGTGTTAAGGTTATGATTCGCATATTTTAGGAACAATAAACATTTCACTTGCTATACAGAGTTATATTTCAATGTATTAAATAAATAAAATTTTATAATTAGGTACACCTGTACACACATAGCACGTTTGAGTACACGCACATAGCACTTTCTGAGCAATTAGCATTAGAAGCACTCACATGTTCTTTCCCTGAGGAAAATGTCTAGCTGCATAAAAACATATTTACAAACCTTTTGACACCACGTTTCTATTTATGCAATTTCTGTACAAAATCTCCAAAGCTAATATTTGCTTTACATTTATCTAATAATAATACTGCTTTATAATGGTGATGTCAGTCCTTAACATTCAGTTCAGTAAGGAAAATTACTACTCTGATTTATATGAAACAATTTTCAAAAATATTTAAAGTTTCTAAATGAAAACCATTTGTCAATTTAAAAACTATGTTTTGTAGGGAAACTAAAGGATTTGAGTAAAACATAAGAATGACTTTGATCTTTGAAGCCAAACAGTATATTTTTGGTATAGAGTTTGTAAAAAATTGCAGCAAATACCTTCTTAAGATTTCATGGTATCTAATTAAACTCTCCTTTGATGGACTTGCTGGCTTCTATTAACAGCATAAGTCAAATGTTTAGACATTGATTTGTTAGAGGTAATATGAATGATCATATGTTGGGGTTTCAGTTAGTTAAGTAATACATGTCAGAAAATATGGTAAAATCCAAAATTTGAAAATAAGATGTTTTTACTATGTGAGTTTATACTGCCTGTGTTATCTACCCTGATATGTGCACATAATATAATCATATTCCTGGAACATTTTTTTCAAATAAAAAGATACATATAATACATATAATATTTACCTATAGCTTAATCTAATTCATGAACAACATATCCAAGATGCATAGCTGCAAACTAAGTTAAAAGAGTTAGAAAAAATTAAAGAGAAATCATCTTCATTTAATTGAGAGAATTAGAATAAAATTGGCATTGAAAATATTTGAAACCATATATTAGGTAAACAGAAAGAATGGGATGATCCTTCTATTATCTATCATCTATCTATCTATCATCATCATCCACTTATTTGTATTCTATTGAGCTATCTATATCTATGTATTAGCCTACCTGCCTATCTACCCACCCATTTCAAGCCTCTGCCTCATATACTCATATATTTTCAAATGATAGACATCTTTTGTGTATACCTCCACATTCTCTTTCTGTTGATAGGAATTTCCAATGTGTTCTGAGAGTGGCTTCTATTAGTTGGGAATCTGAATATCATTACAGGGTTTCTCTGTATCCCTAGTGTGTTGATGGGAATATATAGCTCACCATGGTCGTGAGTACCAGGTCTTCTAAAGCACACTTTTATATTAACTAGCTTCCTTCTCATCCTCAGCTCCTTCTCCAGCACACCATGTCTGCCTGCAAGCTGCCATGTCCTGCCATGATGATAACAGACTAAACCTCTGAAACTGTAAGTCATCTCAATTAAACGTTTTCCTTTATAAGAGTTGCCAGGGTCATGGTGTCTCATCACAGCAATAGAAACTCTAACTAAGACTGACTGTAACCGAATGCTTCCTATAAATTTTTTTGCCATCTTTTATATGAAGAATTGTGTTGCTTTTCTATATCAGGTTTGATATTATATACTAGACAAGATCCATATCTCTGTGACACGTGGCTTGTCTGTTGGAATCCCATTTATTCACCAGGATGATTAAATCCTCTTTTCTCCCTACAGCAGATTATAATAGTCATGACAGAACTAGAAGGACTAAAGTCAAAGGTATTGCCTACATGTGCTTCCATAGAAAAAGTATGACCTCTGGCATACTGAGGTTAATAGTATCTGAGATACTACATGTTCAAGCAATTACAAAATTTCAGTATAATTTAAAGAAAAGAAAGAAAAGGTTTCAATCTCCTAGTGGGTTTGAGACAGAAAGGCCTATCCATGTTAGGTTAATTTGCTTTGGCCTTTATAAAATTTTTGTTATAAAGAATAAATTATGGATTTTTTAGGCAGAAGGTGACATTGTTAAATTTCAGCAAGACTACCTGATACATTATGAAGACGTTCCCCACAGGTAATATAGACTATGAAAGCTTCCTCAAGGAACAATATATTTTGAGGGTTTGAATTAGAAAAGAGAAAAACTAGAAGAAACAGAAATCTACAGAAACTTTCTATGTGAAAACAAGCAAGACTGACAGAATGTTAACTTTAAAATGGGTTTACAAATTTTAACACACCTCTTTTCCAAAGGTAGACTCCAATCACCTTTTATTTGAACATGGACCAGATTTGAGGACTTCTTTCCAATTAACATATTATCTCAGATGGCTTTGAATGTTAGGTCATAAAAACATAGTTTATGCATCTTCTGTACTTCTTTAGAAATTCCTGTTTCCCACATAAAAGAAATTTGGCATGGTATTATTAAGAATAAGAGCACATTAGATCAGTCACACCGTCTCAGTGAGTGGACACACCCCCTGGTCCTGACTTCCTTGTTCACATTCTCCCTCTTTCTGCTCTTCATCTGGACCTTGGGAGCTCAGTCCAGTGCTCCAATGTGGGTCCCTATCTCTATCTCCATCCATCACCAGATAAAGGTTCTATGGTGATATGCAAGATATTCATCAGTGTGGCTATGGAATAAGGCCAGTTCACGCACCCTCTCCTCTGATGCCCAAGGACCTAGCTGGGGACCTCTCCTTGGACACCTGGGAACCCCTCTAAAGCCAAGTCTCTTTGCCAAGGCCAGCTGGACTGGGAATGAAGGAGCACATGATCAGACCAGACTCTCTGAATGTGGCTGACAAGGAGGGCTGACTGAGAAGCCAATGATAATGGCACTGAGTTTTGATTCTACTGCATGTACTGGCTTTTTGGGAGCCTTGTCTGTTTGGATGCACACTTTCCTAGACCTGGATGGAGGTGGGAGGGCCTTGGACTTCCCACAGGGCAGGGCACCCTGACTTCTCTTAGGACTGGAGAGGGAGTGAAGAAGAGGAGTAGAGGGAGGGGGAGGGAAATGAGAGGAGGAGAGTAGGTGGGAATTTTTAATAAATAAATGAATTTTAAAAAAGGAATAAGAGCACAACCATTATCAGTTGTATGTAAGGAGGGACCAAAGCGTTCCCAAGTATCTTACTCTGATTTTCCAGCAAAAAGAAAATGAGCCATCTAGAAACTGGGCCCAAGAATCACATTGTTTCTTGTCTGACCTGATGATAGACCAGGGCAATGTCTTGAACACAACCTCATGAAAATTTCTCAGCCAGGAGGCCAGCTATACTTCTTCCAAATTTGGACTCAAAAACTGTGAGGAGAGTAGGTGTTGTTTTTATCTACTGACTATGTGGCTCATTTGTATGTAGTAATAGACAGTATAGCAACATTAACAAAACAAAATGGGAAATGGAGGAGGAGAAAAAGTCATGGGTGAAGTGCTTGCTCTGTGTTGTAAGCCAGGTTGTCAGGGTGACTTCTGCCAGGGTCCTAGTCACTGCAGGTTTGAACGTTCCAGGGCAGGAGAGTGAGAATTAGAATTATTAGTTAAAAGGAACATAGATAATAAGAGAATTTAAGACTGAAACATAGGCTAATATAGCAAGGGAGTTCAAGCAAATACTGAAATTGCTCACATTTACCTTCTGTTTGCTTAAATACCCTGACCCCCCAAAGGTAGGAGTAACTAAGATAGAAATTGCATTGACATGATACAAGAAAATGAACAAACTAGTTGAAGGATTATGGGCTACTTTTTTAGTTAAACATTCTATTTCAAAAACAAGACAAGTGGTGCACACCTTTAATCCCAGCACTTGGGAGGCAGAGGCAGGCGGATCTCTGTGAGTTCGAGACCAGCCTGGTCAAGGGCAGGCTCCAAAAAGCCACAGAGAAACCCTGTCTTGGAAAAAAAAAAAAGACAAGTAATGCTCACACCCTAGACCAAAACACCTTGTAGGCAAACCACTCCCTGAGTAGAATCCATACTTATCTCACTAAGGGAGTAGAGAATTAGCTGGATCCTTAGATTTTTGTTTGAGGTAGAAACAGGTCTACTTCTTAATACCTGAAATAGCAGATCTGGATACTAACCACACCTGTTGACAATAACCTTGAAGAAAAAGAAGCAAATTGTAACTATCTGACCTTTAGTCAAGGTTGAATGGACCCATATCTGTGGGCCCTGTCAGCTACGCATGATTTTGAAGATAACTTAGGAGAGCCAAAAGAACAGGTCACCTAGAATTTAAGTATGCCACAGATATCTGTCATTCTAGCAGTGGTTAAGAACTAGCTTTTTCTTTAGGATACGTGTCTATTCGATTTTCAAATTTTCTGATTCTCTTTTGATTTCAGTGAGAACATTCTCATTTACAAGAATTAATGAGATGTATGCTGACTGGTGTAACATCGTTCACAAGTTAACAAATAACTGTTAGCAAAAGGAAACTTCACTGAAAGAAAAGAACCTGTAAGATAAATATACCACTCCTCTGGCTTATCTTTGTAAAGAAACAAGACTCTCAATCAACAACCAGCACACCTGGAACTTAGAAAACCATTAAAACCCAACTTCAGACACTATCGGTAATTTATAGGAATTCAAATCCCAGGGTTTGGTCATTTGATTTCTTTAAACACATTCAAACACAATATCTTTAACTTGGAATTTGCTGTTAAATGTACAAAAGATAAGACCCAGGAGGTTGGGGAAGTGTCCAAATGTATGCATTCCAAAGAAGGAAATGATCCTGTGCTGTTGCCTTCCTAGGCTTAGTTTCTAGCTTCTAGCACAAATACATCCCATTATCATGGTTTCGATGCCAGCAAACTGCTTGCCTGGAATGGTTGAGTGCATTTGAATCAAAATTATATAGTTCTGTATCAACAAAGACCATCTATGCAAAGTTTACTAACTTTATAAAAGATTAAATTTGGAAATCATAAGCAAAGAAAGCATGCACATCAGAGGACCACAGATTCAGGAAATTATACATATCAATAAAATTTCAAACACTGATAGTTGCCATTTAGAGTTCCCATAAAGCAAATATCCAATACATTCTTTGTTAATATTAAATATTCAACATATAGTAGATCATGAAGCATGATAGTAGACAATGAGAACATGGGAGGATAACATGGGTCACTTCCATTAAGTGGGTTACGTCATCAACAAATGGGTCACCTTTTCCTATTACTAAAGGGAGTACAGATTTCATATGCATGAAATTGTATACACACACACATACACTGACAACATAATTTCTAAGAAAAGTTGAATTACCCTTTTCTGTGTCAGACATAAAGAATTTTCTTGCTCCCCTTAACACCCACAGTCTGTTGTGCCAATTTTAGAACAATAACCATATATAGTCTAAAATGTCTTTAAGCATTTTATTTGTCTTTTACTCCCTGAAACAGTGTAATTCCTCCTTTGCTTCAGTATGCTTTCTTTCACAAAAAAAAAAAAAAATCTAAGAAAAGCCTTAACAAATTACTGAAAAACCCTTTCATCCTGGATAGAAGTTTTAGCTTACTCTGTGGTTTTGAGTATGTGGGTGGTGAGTGAAATTCAACTTAGTAGACCAGAACGGTGTATACTTCTGACTAATATTGAATACAAAATAGAAATTCATTTTTCACCATAGTAGGAGACACATGTGGTCAATGAAGGGAATGTTAGTCTGACTTCAATTATTTGTGGTCAAAAAGGAACACAGAAATCTTAACTATCCAAAATTAAATGAACTTATTTTATCCCAAGATGTCACTGTATTAGAATAGGACCATTCCATCTGAATTTAATTTTTCAATTAAAACAAGAGCAATATGTTCCTAGTCCTTTGTAAAGCTATAACAGTATGTACCCCAAAGCATCTACATTGAGGTGGTGTGCTTTCAGGCAACAGGGTTAGCTCCTGTTAATTTGCTCAGAAAACACTCCCATGGAAAAGGGGGGAGCCACAGAAAATACACAATACTTGTACAACAAGGCCACTTGGTTATCTATTCTTTATGAACTGAACTCCCATCCCCCAACACAAATGCAAAAAAAAATAGCAAAACACATAGAATCTTGGTTGAACTGCATGACAGTTTAAGGTCTGAATCCATAGATAGCAAAGCAATCATCCCTAATCGCCCTCAAGCATGCCAAATGGAAAGTTTTTTTTTTTCAAAAGACCTCCACCAGAATGATTTCGTCAGCATTTGTGTTCTGACAGAATTGTTTCTATGATTGTGCACCCAATTTCCTATAAAGGAGTCTCCTGAGGTCCTTTCTGAATGCGAAAGGGAAATGAACAAAGGGCTCCTGCACTTTATTACAGGTGGGGAAAAAAGCTTTTTACAAAAAGATCTCAAAGGAAGAGGGAGTTTTCATGTGAAAAGATAGTCGAGATGAAAACAGTCCATTTACAATGTGGATGGGCTGCCTAAGAGAAAAAGGAAATAATCGGAAATAATCAAGGCCACTCAATCAAGATTTTCTTGGGCATAAGAAATAAGGAGGATTATTATAACGTATACTTGTTTTTTTCTTTCTGTCTGTTTAATAAACGTGCACCTTGTAAAGATATCTATTTTGAGGAAACAGAAGCTACATTTGGTTATTTATATAGGCACGTTATGTTCTGGAAAGGTGTTATGACTTGTTCTCAGTCTGTGCAGGGGAAAAATAAGCGTTTGCTCTGTGTCCTGAAATAAGTTGCTGGGAACTCAGCAATCCCTGAGACAGGGACAGAGGACCAAGGGAAGCTTGAAAGATTGTAATTCAAACAGCTGCCACCACATTACCCACTGAGGCCATGAGACCACAGCCCTGTTCCATGAGCCATCATGATGGCAGTGTTTCTGCTGTTCATAAATCAATGAACAATGGCTTTCATTATTTGGTGAGTCTTGCTTTTGTTATTGTATTTTTATTTATTCATTTTTCTGTCTAGTTTTTGCCCAGATAGTTGGTTGTGGAGGGATTTTTGAGACATAGAACAAACACTGGACCCTCATTAGGTCATGACTGCTTTCCCTCTAGATCTCTGGAGCATAAGTTACATGAGTAGCCCCTTAGTAATGAAGCAATCATAATTATTAGCTAAAGTTAACTATGAGTACATTTGACTTTTGTCGGTGTGAGATGAGACGGAAATCCTTGTATACCACTGAGATACTCTTCATGACACAAAACTCTGTATTTTTCTATTTCACTGGATTCTTCCTATACAAATAATAAACAGACTCTTCTAACACAGAATATAGAAACTGAAAGAGGTGTAGATTGAGATATGAGCCAATACAATAGCAGAAAATGGGATTAGTGAATTGATGCCTGATTCAATATTCTAACTTTATTCTGGTGAATCAAATGGAATAGTAGTTCATCAGCACATTTCATAAATCCATGAAAGAGAAACTTTATCAAGAAAAGACCATCAGGCATCCTAGTCCATTTTTGTTGTCATTGCTATTAATGATAACATAATACCAAATACTGTGCAAGTTATAAAGAGAAAAGGGTTAGTATGGCTCATAACTATGGCCTGAGGTCAAGGAATTACTTCTGATGATGGTCTTCTTGCTGGTAGTGTTCAAAGAAAACACAGAGCAGTGCACCAAGGACAAGGAGTATTGGGGGATGACTGAGGAGGAGACCTTCTTACAACAAAATCCATTACCCAAATCTGTTAATGACATGAATCGACATGTCCATTCATGAAAACAAGCTCTAAACTCCTCTTTAAGGTGCTTCCTTGTCCTTTCTCTTAATATCCCCAAAAGGAATTCATTTTTAACATATATGTTAGAGAAAATCAACTGCATTTATATTGTAGTAAATCACAGTATCAACTAAGTAAATGACTAAGTATGATGGGGGTTATCGACCATCAATGTCACAGTGTCTGGAATTATCTAGTAGACAAGTCTCTCAGCACACCTCCTGATTTCCACAGATTCAGAGAAACGAGGAAGGAAAAAGATTACTTCCTCAATCTAATTTCTACACAAACAATGCATTTTGTACATATTACCTAACTCATTAGTTACCCCCAAATCCACATGGCTTATCAAGCAGAATGAGGCAGAGTCACCAGCAGTTTAAAACAGCAACCAATGTGTGATTAACTATATAATGATATTTGATATAATACAATATGATATAATATTATATATAAATATATAATAACTGTTATTGTTTCTGACATAGACAAGACTAACATGTGAAAAGATAAAATGTTTAGTAAAATATGGTTATGTTCTTTCTTTAACATCAACATTAATTTTATCATGATACAAAACTCATGCTAAGATTAGGAGAATAAACTCAGAAGCTTTCATTCTCTTTAGTACTTAATTTGATACTCCATTTATTCTGATATTTTACTGAACATATGACTAGAAATACTTAGAAATTTCCATAAATATCAAACCATTTTGGCTAAAACTATTAGTCTTTCTTTTAAAAATGTTTTTGCTTTATTTTTTTCATTTGTGCATGGGTGGCGGCAGGCAAGTCACTGCAGACTTTGTGGAATTGGTCCTCTCTCACCATGTGGGTTCTGGAGATCTAGGTTAAAGTTCATGGTACCTTTATCTATTAAGCCACCTTGCTAGGCAGAAGAATTAATCTTTCTTGTGATCTTTTCTGGGTTGATGATAAACTATAGTCTTTGAGAAGAAAAATTGAAGATTTAGTCACCATTACTTATTCATAGGTAACAGAGAGATGATTATCTTTAATTATGAATTACCTCTTTTTAATGGGTCTAATCTGACCTGTGTTCTGAATTTAGCTGTCAAAGGGAGGCGTTTGTTGGTTTCTGGCTGCTCAGCCCTGAAATAATCACACAGAACCTCTATTATTTAAATCACTGCTTGGCCCATTAGTTCTAGCTTCTTATTGGCTAACTCTTACATCATAATTTAACCCATTTCTAGTAATTTGTGTATCACCACGTAGCTGTGGCTTACTGGTAAGGTTCCAACTGGTGTCTGTCTCTGGTGGGGCTACATGGCTTCTCTCTGACTCTACCTCCTCTCTCCCAGCATTCAGTTTAGTTTTCCCTGCTTACCTAAGTTCTGTCCTATCAACAGGCCAAGGCAGTTTCTTTATTCACCAATGATATTTACAGCTTACAGAAAGGAATCCTACATTTAACTTATACTATTGAGTACTTGGGATCATACTTATTCAAGGTGAGGGGAAACTAACTGTGAGTCATGCCCTGATTGTATCCCTACTTGAATAGTGGCATCAAAAAGAACCACTTTTTCTTCTTGTGCCACTGCTAAGCTGTGGGATACCTAGGATGATTGTTTTGACTCAGTGTCCTTAGTATCTGTGACCTCCATTCCATTTAGTAGTAACAGAATGGAAAAACAGATAAGATTTCCAAAGCACTTCCCTAGTCTCCACTTAGAAATAGGACACAAAGTTGGTTGCACTCAAGAGGCAGAGGCAGGTGGGTCTCTGAGAGTTGGCTGCCAGTTTGGTCTATATAGCTAGCTCTAGGACACGCAGGACTACATAGAGAGGCTGTGTTTCAAACAGAACTACAACAAACAATAACAAAAACAACGTAAAAGCAAATAAACCAAACAAAATAAAATGGGACAAGGGTTTTTAAACATTTTGATAACCATCTTTCCCTCTGATTTAACCACAAAATGAAGTTGGTTCTTAGGAAAAAATATAAACTGTGTGTACATTGTTATAGAATATTCTTCTCTTCTTACCTGAAAAGAAGGTGTTTTATATCATATGGAAGGAAGTGCGGCATGCTGGTCTTTGTAGATTCAAGTCATTGGCACTTAGATGGTATAAAGGTGCTCCTGGCAATTCCCCAACCCATCCCTGAACAATGATGGCTCTGGGATACAAATGAACAGCAAAACAAGATAGAGCAATTAGATAACAGAATGAAGTACTTGAGTAAGAGTATGTTTCTACTACCTCTTGTCTTTAGAAATATTTTTACTCAGTAATGTAGATATTAAAGAAGTTTGAATAACATTCATTTTAAACTAACATGTTTGATTCTAATCACCTGGGTAGAAAGACAAATATTTAATCAGTCATGGGGTATATTCAGACATTTAATGCCGCGTATGCAGTAAGAATGGATGTGCACCTCCATCCAGACAAGATTTAGAGACAATATGTGCTGATTGCATGTAACCGATTTTTTAAATTATGAAATCACAATAAATATAAGCATTGTCTTTAAGAAAGATTTTGAATTAAGATATATTAGTAAAAATTATATGTGTACATTTTTGAGTGTGCAAATGTGTGTGGGACTTGTGAGTGTGTATGTTATGTGTGTAGGGGTGTGCATACATGTGTGTGTACATGTATGTGGAAGAGAGGAAACTTTAGTGTCCTTTTTCTGATCCTTGCTACCCTTTTTCTTCTCCATTATTTACTTCTTTCTTATTTTTCCTTTCTCTCTTTCTTTCTTCCTTCCTTCCTTCCTTCCTTCCTTCCTCCCTCCCTCCCTCCCTCCCT
>NC_022010.1:77548193-77566875 GCF_000317375.1 Microtus ochrogaster
TGCCCAAGGACCTAGCTGGGGACCTCTCCTTGGACACCTGGGAACCCCTCTAAAGCCAAGTCTCTTTGCCAAGGCCAGCTGGACTGGGAATGAAGGAGCACATGATCAGACCAGACTCTCTGAATGTGGCTGACAAGGAGGGCTGACTGAGAAGCCAATGATAATGGCACTGAGTTTTGATTCTACTGCATGTACTGGCTTTTTGGGAGCCTTGTCTGTTTGGATGCACACTTTCCTAGACCTGGATGGAGGTGGGAGGGCCTTGGACTTCCCACAGGGCAGGGCACCCTGACTTCTCTTAGGACTGGAGAGGGAGTGAAGAAGAGGAGTAGAGGGAGGGGGAGGGAAATGAGAGGAGGAGAGTAGGTGGGAATTTTTAATAAATAAATGAATTTTAAAAAAGGAATAAGAGCACAACCATTATCAGTTGTATGTAAGGAGGGACCAAAGCGTTCCCAAGTATCTTACTCTGATTTTCCAGCAAAAAGAAAATGAGCCATCTAGAAACTGGGCCCAAGAATCACATTGTTTCTTGTCTGACCTGATGATAGACCAGGGCAATGTCTTGAACACAACCTCATGAAAATTTCTCAGCCAGGAGGCCAGCTATACTTCTTCCAAATTTGGACTCAAAAACTGTGAGGAGAGTAGGTGTTGTTTTTATCTACTGACTATGTGGCTCATTTGTATGTAGTAATAGACAGTATAGCAACATTAACAAAACAAAATGGGAAATGGAGGAGGAGAAAAAGTCATGGGTGAAGTGCTTGCTCTGTGTTGTAAGCCAGGTTGTCAGGGTGACTTCTGCCAGGGTCCTAGTCACTGCAGGTTTGAACGTTCCAGGGCAGGAGAGTGAGAATTAGAATTATTAGTTAAAAGGAACATAGATAATAAGAGAATTTAAGACTGAAACATAGGCTAATATAGCAAGGGAGTTCAAGCAAATACTGAAATTGCTCACATTTACCTTCTGTTTGCTTAAATACCCTGACCCCCCAAAGGTAGGAGTAACTAAGATAGAAATTGCATTGACATGATACAAGAAAATGAACAAACTAGTTGAAGGATTATGGGCTACTTTTTTAGTTAAACATTCTATTTCAAAAACAAGACAAGTGGTGCACACCTTTAATCCCAGCACTTGGGAGGCAGAGGCAGGCGGATCTCTGTGAGTTCGAGACCAGCCTGGTCAAGGGCAGGCTCCAAAAAGCCACAGAGAAACCCTGTCTTGGAAAAAAAAAAAAGACAAGTAATGCTCACACCCTAGACCAAAACACCTTGTAGGCAAACCACTCCCTGAGTAGAATCCATACTTATCTCACTAAGGGAGTAGAGAATTAGCTGGATCCTTAGATTTTTGTTTGAGGTAGAAACAGGTCTACTTCTTAATACCTGAAATAGCAGATCTGGATACTAACCACACCTGTTGACAATAACCTTGAAGAAAAAGAAGCAAATTGTAACTATCTGACCTTTAGTCAAGGTTGAATGGACCCATATCTGTGGGCCCTGTCAGCTACGCATGATTTTGAAGATAACTTAGGAGAGCCAAAAGAACAGGTCACCTAGAATTTAAGTATGCCACAGATATCTGTCATTCTAGCAGTGGTTAAGAACTAGCTTTTTCTTTAGGATACGTGTCTATTCGATTTTCAAATTTTCTGATTCTCTTTTGATTTCAGTGAGAACATTCTCATTTACAAGAATTAATGAGATGTATGCTGACTGGTGTAACATCGTTCACAAGTTAACAAATAACTGTTAGCAAAAGGAAACTTCACTGAAAGAAAAGAACCTGTAAGATAAATATACCACTCCTCTGGCTTATCTTTGTAAAGAAACAAGACTCTCAATCAACAACCAGCACACCTGGAACTTAGAAAACCATTAAAACCCAACTTCAGACACTATCGGTAATTTATAGGAATTCAAATCCCAGGGTTTGGTCATTTGATTTCTTTAAACACATTCAAACACAATATCTTTAACTTGGAATTTGCTGTTAAATGTACAAAAGATAAGACCCAGGAGGTTGGGGAAGTGTCCAAATGTATGCATTCCAAAGAAGGAAATGATCCTGTGCTGTTGCCTTCCTAGGCTTAGTTTCTAGCTTCTAGCACAAATACATCCCATTATCATGGTTTCGATGCCAGCAAACTGCTTGCCTGGAATGGTTGAGTGCATTTGAATCAAAATTATATAGTTCTGTATCAACAAAGACCATCTATGCAAAGTTTACTAACTTTATAAAAGATTAAATTTGGAAATCATAAGCAAAGAAAGCATGCACATCAGAGGACCACAGATTCAGGAAATTATACATATCAATAAAATTTCAAACACTGATAGTTGCCATTTAGAGTTCCCATAAAGCAAATATCCAATACATTCTTTGTTAATATTAAATATTCAACATATAGTAGATCATGAAGCATGATAGTAGACAATGAGAACATGGGAGGATAACATGGGTCACTTCCATTAAGTGGGTTACGTCATCAACAAATGGGTCACCTTTTCCTATTACTAAAGGGAGTACAGATTTCATATGCATGAAATTGTATACACACACACATACACTGACAACATAATTTCTAAGAAAAGTTGAATTACCCTTTTCTGTGTCAGACATAAAGAATTTTCTTGCTCCCCTTAACACCCACAGTCTGTTGTGCCAATTTTAGAACAATAACCATATATAGTCTAAAATGTCTTTAAGCATTTTATTTGTCTTTTACTCCCTGAAACAGTGTAATTCCTCCTTTGCTTCAGTATGCTTTCTTTCACAAAAAAAAAAAAAAATCTAAGAAAAGCCTTAACAAATTACTGAAAAACCCTTTCATCCTGGATAGAAGTTTTAGCTTACTCTGTGGTTTTGAGTATGTGGGTGGTGAGTGAAATTCAACTTAGTAGACCAGAACGGTGTATACTTCTGACTAATATTGAATACAAAATAGAAATTCATTTTTCACCATAGTAGGAGACACATGTGGTCAATGAAGGGAATGTTAGTCTGACTTCAATTATTTGTGGTCAAAAAGGAACACAGAAATCTTAACTATCCAAAATTAAATGAACTTATTTTATCCCAAGATGTCACTGTATTAGAATAGGACCATTCCATCTGAATTTAATTTTTCAATTAAAACAAGAGCAATATGTTCCTAGTCCTTTGTAAAGCTATAACAGTATGTACCCCAAAGCATCTACATTGAGGTGGTGTGCTTTCAGGCAACAGGGTTAGCTCCTGTTAATTTGCTCAGAAAACACTCCCATGGAAAAGGGGGGAGCCACAGAAAATACACAATACTTGTACAACAAGGCCACTTGGTTATCTATTCTTTATGAACTGAACTCCCATCCCCCAACACAAATGCAAAAAAAAATAGCAAAACACATAGAATCTTGGTTGAACTGCATGACAGTTTAAGGTCTGAATCCATAGATAGCAAAGCAATCATCCCTAATCGCCCTCAAGCATGCCAAATGGAAAGTTTTTTTTTTTCAAAAGACCTCCACCAGAATGATTTCGTCAGCATTTGTGTTCTGACAGAATTGTTTCTATGATTGTGCACCCAATTTCCTATAAAGGAGTCTCCTGAGGTCCTTTCTGAATGCGAAAGGGAAATGAACAAAGGGCTCCTGCACTTTATTACAGGTGGGGAAAAAAGCTTTTTACAAAAAGATCTCAAAGGAAGAGGGAGTTTTCATGTGAAAAGATAGTCGAGATGAAAACAGTCCATTTACAATGTGGATGGGCTGCCTAAGAGAAAAAGGAAATAATCGGAAATAATCAAGGCCACTCAATCAAGATTTTCTTGGGCATAAGAAATAAGGAGGATTATTATAACGTATACTTGTTTTTTTCTTTCTGTCTGTTTAATAAACGTGCACCTTGTAAAGATATCTATTTTGAGGAAACAGAAGCTACATTTGGTTATTTATATAGGCACGTTATGTTCTGGAAAGGTGTTATGACTTGTTCTCAGTCTGTGCAGGGGAAAAATAAGCGTTTGCTCTGTGTCCTGAAATAAGTTGCTGGGAACTCAGCAATCCCTGAGACAGGGACAGAGGACCAAGGGAAGCTTGAAAGATTGTAATTCAAACAGCTGCCACCACATTACCCACTGAGGCCATGAGACCACAGCCCTGTTCCATGAGCCATCATGATGGCAGTGTTTCTGCTGTTCATAAATCAATGAACAATGGCTTTCATTATTTGGTGAGTCTTGCTTTTGTTATTGTATTTTTATTTATTCATTTTTCTGTCTAGTTTTTGCCCAGATAGTTGGTTGTGGAGGGATTTTTGAGACATAGAACAAACACTGGACCCTCATTAGGTCATGACTGCTTTCCCTCTAGATCTCTGGAGCATAAGTTACATGAGTAGCCCCTTAGTAATGAAGCAATCATAATTATTAGCTAAAGTTAACTATGAGTACATTTGACTTTTGTCGGTGTGAGATGAGACGGAAATCCTTGTATACCACTGAGATACTCTTCATGACACAAAACTCTGTATTTTTCTATTTCACTGGATTCTTCCTATACAAATAATAAACAGACTCTTCTAACACAGAATATAGAAACTGAAAGAGGTGTAGATTGAGATATGAGCCAATACAATAGCAGAAAATGGGATTAGTGAATTGATGCCTGATTCAATATTCTAACTTTATTCTGGTGAATCAAATGGAATAGTAGTTCATCAGCACATTTCATAAATCCATGAAAGAGAAACTTTATCAAGAAAAGACCATCAGGCATCCTAGTCCATTTTTGTTGTCATTGCTATTAATGATAACATAATACCAAATACTGTGCAAGTTATAAAGAGAAAAGGGTTAGTATGGCTCATAACTATGGCCTGAGGTCAAGGAATTACTTCTGATGATGGTCTTCTTGCTGGTAGTGTTCAAAGAAAACACAGAGCAGTGCACCAAGGACAAGGAGTATTGGGGGATGACTGAGGAGGAGACCTTCTTACAACAAAATCCATTACCCAAATCTGTTAATGACATGAATCGACATGTCCATTCATGAAAACAAGCTCTAAACTCCTCTTTAAGGTGCTTCCTTGTCCTTTCTCTTAATATCCCCAAAAGGAATTCATTTTTAACATATATGTTAGAGAAAATCAACTGCATTTATATTGTAGTAAATCACAGTATCAACTAAGTAAATGACTAAGTATGATGGGGGTTATCGACCATCAATGTCACAGTGTCTGGAATTATCTAGTAGACAAGTCTCTCAGCACACCTCCTGATTTCCACAGATTCAGAGAAACGAGGAAGGAAAAAGATTACTTCCTCAATCTAATTTCTACACAAACAATGCATTTTGTACATATTACCTAACTCATTAGTTACCCCCAAATCCACATGGCTTATCAAGCAGAATGAGGCAGAGTCACCAGCAGTTTAAAACAGCAACCAATGTGTGATTAACTATATAATGATATTTGATATAATACAATATGATATAATATTATATATAAATATATAATAACTGTTATTGTTTCTGACATAGACAAGACTAACATGTGAAAAGATAAAATGTTTAGTAAAATATGGTTATGTTCTTTCTTTAACATCAACATTAATTTTATCATGATACAAAACTCATGCTAAGATTAGGAGAATAAACTCAGAAGCTTTCATTCTCTTTAGTACTTAATTTGATACTCCATTTATTCTGATATTTTACTGAACATATGACTAGAAATACTTAGAAATTTCCATAAATATCAAACCATTTTGGCTAAAACTATTAGTCTTTCTTTTAAAAATGTTTTTGCTTTATTTTTTTCATTTGTGCATGGGTGGCGGCAGGCAAGTCACTGCAGACTTTGTGGAATTGGTCCTCTCTCACCATGTGGGTTCTGGAGATCTAGGTTAAAGTTCATGGTACCTTTATCTATTAAGCCACCTTGCTAGGCAGAAGAATTAATCTTTCTTGTGATCTTTTCTGGGTTGATGATAAACTATAGTCTTTGAGAAGAAAAATTGAAGATTTAGTCACCATTACTTATTCATAGGTAACAGAGAGATGATTATCTTTAATTATGAATTAAAGAGAGGGTTTCTAACTCACCTAGAATTCACCTCAGCACAATGCTGAAGAAGACCCAGAAATAATCTTAGGTAGTTGCCAAGCCCTGTAGTCACAAGCTGATACCAATCACATGCTCTTTAAGGTTGAATTTAGGATATTAATGCACTCTACCAACCAACCCACAAACCCGGCTCAAGAATTTTTCTTAAACTAAAAAAAAAAAAAAACTAGCATTTTAATCTTTTATTATTCATTTATTTGATGACTAGTTACTTTTTAAAATGTGACTACCATACTTTAATGTATATATCTTAAGCTGTGGAAAAATGGTCTTTTATCCTATCACTTGTATTTTTTTTTTAAATAAAATGCTGAGTAGCCAGGCAGGAAGTATAGGCAGGGCAATGATTTCTGGCTTCGTGAGAACTGCAGTCATTTTGGAGGACATAGATGATTTTCAAAAGGGGAAGAATGATTTATGCCATAATCAATTACTCGCCCACAGCTTTAGGATGGTTATTTATAAACTGCTTAATCTATTACTTTATTTAATGGCTACCTTCATTATGTATTCAATTGCGTTGTAAACACAGTATTTATTTTATGGATAATATATTTTGTAAAATATGCCCAGCCATAACATTTATATAATATTTTTATAAAATATGACTGAGCATCAAAACTTGAAATATAAAAATGAATCTGAGCTTTGTTTCATTAGCACTTAAAGGTGTGTGTAAATATTTCTGCTTCTGACTTATGGACAAGGAATACAATTCAAATATCAGAATCCCATATCTCAGAACAAAGTCATTTTAGTGGGAAATATCCTATTTAACATCCCTTAATTCTATATTTTGAAGGAAGATACTTTATTTGAAAATATTTTCTTTTGCATGCAAGGGAGATGAACAGGACTTTTAAACTTCAGGTATCATTTTGCCAAGGTTAGGTTTAAGTTTGTTAATATTGAGTCTCAGGGATGTAGATTAGTTGTCAAAAGCATGATGGGAAGTTAATTTAGTCATTTTCCACAATACCCCATCAAGTTTGTACATACGCACCCAACCTAAGGAGGATTTTGAATGGTGGGATATCACCCGTTTCCCTTCCCTGGAATGTGGCTTCATTCCCCACAACTTAGTCCTCTGTATTCTCATCACCACGTCCTAGCTGACACACTTGGATTTGTTTGGCTTACAAGGAACTTCGAGGGTTGCAATTGTCCCCACAATGTCTCTTGCATAGAACCATTTCGATTTTCTATTTCCGCTACTTAGTATTGACTTCTTAACTTTGCTCCTCTATATTCTGACAGTCATCTTATTGATTTCTCTTTCCAATACACACTACACACTATTGCTAGACTCACTGCCAATCCTCTGTTGTAAAATACCCACTTCTTAGTGTTTAGAATAAACAGCAATTATTTAGTTTCAAGTTGGAAGTTCATTATTATGGGATCTCAACCAATTTCTCAATCTCTTCCCTATACCTTTAGCCTCACCTGCCTTAACTTATGGTTACATTCATCCATCTATTTTCCGTTATTCATATCTGATTTTGTTTTCTTAATATTGGTACTGGTTTTCTAGTTTATCTAAAATTTCATAAAGGATTCATTCATTATTCAAAAAATTCTCAAGATGGTTATAAATGTCATCATTCAGAAATCATGTTCTGACTGACCTACACTATCACAAGATTGTATCGATGGTAATCATAGTACTTATCATATATAGTTCTTTATCAAATGTATTTATGCTTATCTACATTTCTAGAACTGCAGCACATGAATATAAGAGAAACATTTTCTTTCACTTCTGTTTAGCTGCAGCGTCTCCAGTAACATAGATGTGATGTTAAAAAGTACTTTGGTTGAGTTTTAAATAATTTATGTTATTTATGTGTTTACTCTGTTAGAATGTAATATGGTATTATTTTTCAATTAATGATTCAGGAAAATATTTGTTGATATTGTAATACTAGCTTACAGAATCATCATTGCCATAGATCCCTAGAGATTGTCAAGATTGTTTGTCCCCAAGGCAAAGAGATACAAACTGCACAGATATGCATAAAGGAGCTTTGTATCCTAGGGACTGCTCAGATCCAGAGCTTTAGTTCGGATTGTGGCCTGGGGAGAGCTGCAGATGGTATTGTCCTTCTCCTACAGAACAAGCATCAAGGCCCTGCAGCTCCTAACTCTTACTACCCCTCCTCCTTGCTGAATTTGTCCATGTACTATAGTATTGTCTGCAAAGAATTAGATTGCTTCTCTCCAAAAAATAGAAAACAACTTAAAGTTCAGACAGGAAAAGTTTGGAATTTTGTTTGCAATAACCTCCTATCTCATTAGAATGCACGCTGTATTTCCAGAGAGCAGGGCACATGAAACTAAAGGCCACTGTTCTCAAGAGTAAGGAACAATCAAGTCATTGTGAGACCCATGCCCTCATGTCACCTTCCTGGGCACAGACGCTGAGTGAAACCTCCTTCTGGTGTGGCATCCTCTACCAGGCCCCCACCTATTATTGCTTCCTTCTCAATACCAAAGGAAACTGTTTCACTTCTGCTGTGTTAGATGGAAGGTCATAGGGCATTAGGCCAAGGGAGCCCTCAAGGAATGTAAAATAAAGCAAGTGTAGAAGTCTCATGCCAGCTAGGAGAACGGGGATTTGATTTCCTGTGGGAACTTCCAGTCATGTTTCCTCCCCTCCCAAGAGTTATGATTTCTTGTGGATTCAATATTAGCTCCTGTTCGTTTCCTTTTGGCCTTTCCTTCCTGTCCTTTTTCCAAGCAGCCTTGATTTTATTTTTTTGTTTTTGTTTTCTGAGTCTGCCTCTTTCACCTTTCTGAGTTAATAGATGTATTGATTTCATCTGAGCTATCAAAGCAAACAGCAATAATGGTTTTTTTTTTTTTTTGCCTTAGGTTTTCCTGAAATTTTGTATTTAAGATCTCTTTTTCAGATTTTTTTTTCATAAACAAAAATTTATCCCAAATTTCATGTGAGGTTGACTCAGGGCATATTCATGGAACAGAGAACGGGAGCCTGCCCAGCATCATCCTCCACTTCTTCCTCCCTGCATGCTTGGCTCACATGCTTGGAGGAAAAGCTTTTCCCAGTACAGTTTGTTATGAGCTTGTTGCACCCAAGGATTGCTTCTTTGCTTCTTCAAAAATAAAAATAGAATGTGGTCTGTATTAATGATTACAAGCCCAGTATCTTTGTCTATTTGTATTACCAATGCTCACTGACTTGAAATAACTAAGCCTCAGTTTCTTTTTGTGTGTGTATGTATATATATATATATATCAAAGCAAAGTAATTTCTGACCTTTTGCCTCTAGGGATTGATAGAAAGATAAGACTATCATTGATAGAAAGATTAATTAAAGACTATCAATGAGAAACGTGGAAAATCCATGAAGCATTATGTATATAATAAAGAGATTTATTTTTAATGAGGCCTAGCTAGTGAACCATATGATCACATAGACCTTATTCTCTTGGAGTCCGGAGGACTTGACTCATCACTAGGGACAAATTTAGCGATACTGAATACCTAGGTCTCCCTTTTCTATCTCTATAGTACCTCATCCAACTCCTGAGGACTCTTTCCTTCTAGAAGTTTCTCTTGTGATGGCTACCCTGGTTAGTTTTTAAAATCAACTTGATATAGATCATGATCATCTGGAAAAAAAGAACTTGAACTTTTTAAAATGCCCTTAACAGATTGGCATTTGGGTGAGTTAGACAGGGGGCATTTTCTTGATTGATGATGAACGTGTGAGGACAGAGGGTACTTGGGCAGTACCACCCATGGTCCATTGCTCAGCAGACTGAGCAAGCCATGGGGACCGAGCAAGCCAGTAGGAAGCATTATTCCATGACCTCATCTTCAATTCCTTCTTCCAGGTTCCTGACTTGAATTTTGTCCTTACCTTCTACTGGACTAAGGTGGACTATGAGCTCTTAGGAAATTGATCCTTTCCTGCCCAAGTTACTTCTGGTCCTGGTGTTTATCTTAGCAATAGAAACATAACTAGGACAATGACCTCGACAATTTCTTAACTGCAACCACAAAAGTGAACTTATTTTTAAATATAGGCATTTGAGTTTAGTAAATTCAGAAACATTCTGGAAAATTTGTCCATCTTAACTTTGCTGCTTCTGTCTTCCAGGATCCAGCATCACTCACAATATTTTAAGTCTATCTCCAAGGGATGCTGTGGTTATTTGAAGTTCACATGGCATGCCGATCAGCAGCATGGAATAATGGACAGTTCTGTAAGTTAGTACAGTTTCTTTTAGAAAAGATAAGAAAACACATGAAGGTTCAAAGTCCATCTTACTCTTGGCTCATGAAGAAGCTTCCTATCTGTAGGAAGATCGATGTTCACTGGGATAATGTTGGTCTCAAGAATTACGGCAGGCTTCCTGCCATGTGCTCAGTAAATGTTAGCAGGGAAAGACTTAGAAGTAGCATTAGATTTCTGAGTTGGACTAAAGGGGAGGTTATCCCACAGCCTCCAACACCAGCCTTATCATCTTCTCCACTCAGAGTACTAAAAAGATTCAGCTTTCTCTTTCAGATCCATTTACCATTTAATAGGAAAAAGAAGGTTCTGGAGAACTGTGGTTTTGTTTGTTTGGTTTTGGTTTTACTTTGGTTAGGTTTTGTTTTCAAGTTTTCATTTAAGTAAAAATTTTGAATTCCCACAAAACACAAAGAGTATATGCACAAACTGGTGAATTGACTCTACCTTTGGACTAAAGTCGATCTTGATAATTCAAGGCTTTAAGTTGAATGTATTTAAGAGTCATAGCTACTAAATGTTACTGCTGCCAGTTAGAGTTCATAATCTTCCCGTAACATGAGTGTCTCTCTTGAGTGACCAATGAATGGCGTTGACAAAATCCATGCTGTATGCTCCAACTGCTTGGTCTCAGTCTAAGTGAAATTTTTGCCTCACTGGAAGGCTCCTATTTCCTCTCCTGTTAACTTCATATTTCACCCTGGATGTAGCTATCTTGAAATGTTTCATAACATGTGGGTTGTAATTATATCTAGACCTCATGGATATCTCCAGGTAATTCTAGGCTTTAAATAAATAAAACTTTGGTTTATTTTCTTGTTATTACTTGCTTGTCTCTATCACTGCCAGGACACTAAATCTTCTCAATTCTAATTCAGCAATATTGTCTTTTCTGTTTGTCACAATGACTGACTACTCTATTTCAGAAGAATTCCTCTCTGGGGTCTTTGCCCACAAGCTGAATCTTCTCTAATCTGACCTTCACAATGATTTGAGGGAGTTTCCTGAAAACACAAATTGGATCATATCTTTTCCTTCTTCAGCCCCTACTCCACCCACACCATCCCCCCACATACAATTGCTCTTTGTTGCAAAAGATCTCCGGATGGCTTGGAAATTCTCTGGCCAGAATATCTGCCTTGATCCCACCTCTTCCCTCACATTATTTTACAATGTAAGCTAGTGTAAAAAGCTCTCTCATACTGAATGGCTAATCGCATTGGTACCTGAGCCAGGGAAACCACCATTCCTCTTCTTATACTGTGAAATTTGAAGTCCTGGTCCAAAGAACACACTCTCTGATATGTCTTCCATTTTATTCTTTTTGTCAGCAATAAGTGTTCTTCCCCTCCTGTGAACATGGGTCACTCCTTTAACTACAACCTCTGCAAGAGCTTGATTTCTACACATTAATCTCTGCTCCTGGGTAAGAAGTTGACTGAGAAGGCAAAATATCAGTCTTAGACTCTTTTATCTAAGGCTAATTCCAACCTCATAGAACTGATGCGGAACCTGACCGTGTCACTCACGGTTTTTTTCCCCCAATGGGTGAATTGATTAGTCTTTCCAGGCCTCCAAATATAGGGTATTATCTTCTCTTTGCAGGGAAAGGCCTTATAACAAAATTTGTTCTGCATTTTAGGCTTTTGACAATAAAATAAATAGGGAATATTCAAAAAGCAAGTACACTCTGGTTTCTAATCCAAATATTGAATTACAAGTAAGTGATTAGCCATCACAAGAAAAAGGAACATTGTCAGTCAAAAGAAAAAGAAATTATAGACCTTTGGACAGGGCTAGACATGTTCCTGGACCTCTAAGGAGATTTTTATGATCAGAACAGGGTGTGCTTCTGAATCTTAAAGAATAAACATACTTAGTTTTCATGAGGTCATACTGTGGACTTAGGAATCCTTTTAGAGACTCAGGTCTGATTATTATAAACACAATGAGACAGGAGGGACAGAATCTGCTGTCAGAAAATGACAGCATCTAGATCTACATTGCACACTCTGTCACCTGCCCTGCTTTGTTCTCTAAGATTCCAGCTTTACTAGGCTGTCTTCAAGGGTGTCTATATGTTATGTCTGCTAATCTACCCTAACTAAACCTTTGCTTGTTTGAACAATATTCTTTCTGTAGAGTTGAGTCATTCTTTTGCCAGCTGAGACTATTTTAGGTTAGGGGATATAGTAGTTTAAATGAGCAATGTATCCTAGGGGTTGATCTACTTGAACACTGCGTACCTAGCTGACAGTGCTATTTGAGGTTAGAACTTTTAGGAGGTGGAGACTTGCTGGAGAAAGTATGTACTGGAAATGGCCTTTGAGGGTTTAGAGACTCACCTTGCTTCCTGTTCTCTCGCTTCCTGTTCTCTCTCTCTCTCTTCACCTTTCTGTCTATATTTTTCTGTGTCTCTGTCTATCTATTTCTCTAATTATCATATTTTATTCACCCGCAAAGCAATCTTCCTGTTCCTGCCCCCATACCTATCTGTTGCTGTGTCTTCCTTACCGGGATGGATGCTACCCCTCTGCAGTCTTAATCCAAATTAAACCATTTCTTCATTAACTTTCTTTTGGTCATATATTTTATCAGAGCAGTTAAAAGGGAACTAATACAGGTGGTTGTTCTTTCAGTTTTGCCTGTGTGTTTAGATAACTTGCATTCAATTTAAAAGCAAAATATTTATTAATAGTACCTTATAGTTTTATTTGAATTTTCCAGGTTTATTCACTAATATCCTGTTTTTTGTTACATCAATAAATTATATGAAAATAATATCATATACATTGTTCTGACCACTGATAAACAGTTAATATTTAAGGAACATCATCTCTATTCTCATGTAAGGGGTCCTAGTCTATTAACAGACCTTGTGAAATATTCTCTTGTCTCAATTGCTCATGGAAATGCCAGTTTACTCAGTGAATAATCTTAGGTCACATTAGTCTCAGCTTTGCTCACTCAATTTTCCATTTGTATTGTTTTACAGTGTAGGAATTCTTTTATTTCCACACTAATATCATTTTTATTATATCTCTAATACTTAAACTTTTTGAATGTGGAAGTATATCAAAACCAAAATTGAAGTGGATTACTATTGTTAGACCTCTGTGACTATCTTGGTTGTCATTGATTGAATAATCAACAGTCATACCTTTGGATAAATCTATAAGGTTATATCTGGAAGAACTAACATAAGGAAAAAGATGCTCCTGCAGAGTGGGCAATTTCTCAGGAAGTGACTAGAAAAAGAAAAGAATATTCCTTTTGCTTGTCTGTCATTGTCTGCCATTGGTTTTTGCTGGTAATTTCATCTTCTCGATTGCTACCTCTGCAGCTGCTATCGCTCACTAACATCAGTCATAGTTTCTTTAGCTTTGACTAAAGAATTCCCAAGAATCCTTCGGGCCTTCAAGGCCAGATTGGGACTGCTGAAGCTTCCAGAATTGTGAGCTGTGTAGCTACTGGGATTTCAGGCTCTCCAGAGTGCACTCTCCACTGTTATATTCCCTAGCCTATATCACGTAAGACAATCTGATAAAACCCTTCTATATTATATATTAATGCAACAAGTTCGTTTCCTCTAAAGAACCTTTTTACAACACATATATTATCTATAAAAAAATCAGTTTATATTCCTCAGTTGAGTAATATTGCCTAAATGAGTCTAATACTAATTATAGTAGCATTATAAGGTCTACAATAACATTTACCTTACAGCCATGGCAACATCTGAGTGTTGAGTTAGAAAGATGATTCACTTAGAAAAAAAAATCTGCTATGAAAACTTGAGGGCTTGGGTTCAGATCACAAGAATGTATGTTAAGAAGCCATACATACTGATACACACCTGCACCCCTATGGCTGAGAGGAATGAGAGACAGAAATAGGTGAATCACTGGAGTTTGGTGGCTAGGCAGCCTATCCTTCAATGATTGCTGAGACCATGCCTCAAAACAGTGTAAAAAACAACAGAGGAAGAGAGCAGCCTCCCACTTCTGGCCTCTGTAAAAATATGGAAATAGGTATATGTACACCCTCACATACTTGTGAAAACACAAGCACACAGATAGGGATGGGAGCATATTTAACCTTCCAGTCTAAAGTATGTGACCTTATATTAAGTAAATATTAGATTCCAAAGCCTCAATAATTTTCATCATTAAAAATAGAAAAAAACTACTGAAAACAGAAGAAGCTAGAAGACGATCAAATAATGAAAATTATGTCAACTGTATTGTATACTGTCCAACTCATACTTAGTGCCTAAAGTGCTTTGTAAATAATATTTCAGGTTTTGACACCAATTTAGTTGAAGATGCCTAGCATTAAGCACTTAAGAAGGAAGTCCTGTTGTCTGCGGCAATATGGATGAACCTGGAATACATTAGTTGAAGTGCAAAAAGCCGGCCTTAGCAGGTCAAGTAATGCAAGATCCCACCTAACACAAGATCCCAGCCTCATAGACACAAAGCATTACAGGAGATTCTAGGAGCTGTGGAATGGGTCTGGTGAGAGTTGGAAGTAGATTTCAAAGGGTATAAGTTCCAATTACGCAAGATAATGAAGTTCTTTGGAGATCATTGTAAAATGCCATAGTTACCACACTGTACTCTTCAAAATAATTAGAAGGGTAGATTTCATGCTACATTTTTTTTCTACTAGAAAATAACAAAGAAGAACATGAAGAAAATTTTGAAAGTGAAAGATATATTTAGTACCCTGATTGCATTGATGGCATCACGATTGTTTGCATATGTTGCAACTCATCAAAGTGAATGCATTAAATGTGTGTACTAATTGTTCTATATCAATTATATTCCCCAATAAGGCTGGATTTTTAAAAGATACAGAGCTTATAACCATTAAGATCAAAGTGAGAAACTATGAGAGATGTGATATCCCATATTATATGACTTTTTTTATGTGTAGCAGAAGAGATACCTTTCAAACTCTCAAGTGCTCTAGATTTTGAATGAGTATAGGGTTCATTATTGTATAAACTGATAGTTTGTATTATTATGTCCAATACAGAACATGTGTAAAGAAATAGGAGGAAATAATAAACTAAAGCCACAAAATTTTCACATTATAAGTTGCAAATCAAAGGTAACTATAATATGAGAATATTGAACAACAAACTATGGATAGACTTCACACACATCAAATAGAATATGGATAATAAACTCATTTGACATTTGATAATTGTAAATAATGGAGAGTGGAAATGTCAGGAATGCACAAGATTTAAAATTTTAAATGTAAAGACTCAGTCTGATAATTTTTCTAGACGCTCTCTTATAGTCTAGTCTCCCAGGTAACAATAAAGGATGATTTGCATTCATAACAGAAGCAGAAATCCATACTGGCACTTAGTTCTGTGTGCTCCCGTCCTAGTAAGAAGTTTACTGAAAGCCAGGACACACCTGCAAGGGCCATTTATGAGAACTCTCCAAGGTTAGAGAAATAGAATGTCAACATGAACAAGAGGCAGGGCATTGCATTTCCTTTTGAGAAAGATGCTCAGTCTTTCAAAACTCCGGTACCCTTTCTGATCTCGCCAGAGGAAACAATACTGTCTTCCTTTCATTGATATGAGGCAGATATATTCAAGGCTTTCTCAGAGGCCCCAATTAAAGGACAAACAGGACCATGTTCTGTGTCCTTGCCCAAGAACAGATATGGCAGGATCCTGTCTGGGACTGGTGCCAAGGCCTTGAAGAAGCTAAGGTTTCTGTTCCTGGAAACCTGATTTTTCCTCTTAAAGAAACAACTAGAGATATCAGTCCCAAGGTCATTGTGTGTTCCCTTTTGATACCCTTGAGATACTCTGTGTTCCTCTTGTGCAACTTTCTCTATTTAGCTTCCTATTGACTCCATTTCATTTCTTTCCTTAAAAAAGTATATAAGATACTGTATTTCTTTTTTCCTGTTTCTTTTTTTCCTTATTATTGAAAACATTTTTTTTCTCAAGCAATATACCCTGTTTACTGTTTCTCCTCCCTCTATTTTCCTCAGTTCTTCCCCATCCTCTCCCATCCAGGTCCACAATCTTTCTGTTTCTCATCAGAAAACATGCAGGCACTAACGGATAATAATAAGATGAAATAAAATAAAATAAAACAAAAACTAGTACTTTGTAATGGGGAAAAAACAGATAATAGGAGAAGAGCCTAAGAAAAGGCACAAGAAACAGATAAAGACGCAGGCATCCAACTCAAGAATGCCGTGAAAACATTAAACTGGAAGCTGTTAGGAGCTGTGTGGGCTAGTTTTGGATCAGCGTATGGATGTTCCTTCAATGGTTTCTCCACAAGATAAAACCCATGGAGGATGGTCTCTCACTCAGCAAGAACCAGTGGAATTCAGGGCAGCACAGACTACGGCTAAGACCATGTGGTCTGCATGCTCTCTTTTCTCATTACGTTGATGATTCTCTTGGCAGATTAGACTTTCATTCTGTCAGTTATGCATGGGACATAAATAATCATTTCCAGAATCCCCATTTTTTTTCTCTCAAATATTTCCCCCTAAAATTCTTTGGGAACTGACGCTTCTCAGGTTTCTTATCTGGGAATACCAGCTGTTACTCCAGACCCTGGGAACTTTTCTGATTGAGAGTTGACAAGATTGGAGGCCATAAAAGTTAATGGGCATATATAAGGAAGGAACACAGGGGACATTAACCACATCTCCCAATTCTGGCGGAAAAAAAAATCAAGAACTTTGGTACATGATGGGAAAAAAAGAGTGATTTATCAAAGTTCACCCTCTATAGAGAAGGCTGGGTGTACAGAAGCCTTTTATAGGACAGGAAGACAGAGAAATACAAGCTAACCACAGAAAAGCAGCTTATGGCAAAGCCCTCCAATTCCTGTAAATATGCTCTGCTAAGTTCTGAACAAGATTGTTCTTAAGAAAGTACACGTATGTCTACCACCTTTGAATTCTGTAAAGATGGGATGTGCCTGGCTTGATAATTAGTCAAGTTACTAACATACTAAGCATTGTTTTTGGTCTAAAAGTTGTTTTAATTTAAAAGTTGGGAAACACATGATTGTCTTTAGCTAATGCTAATGCTGTGGGGTGAGACAAACAGGTCTGTTTCTGAAGTATAAAGACAGCTTAAGCTCTTTGGGGCCAGTCACTTGTGGTCAGACTCCCTGGATGAACACTAAATTTTTATTTGAAATTGATTACCGATTGGAGATTGCTTTTGGGTTGGGGATGAGGGCATGTGTCCACCCTCTTTCGGCTTTAAGACCGCCTCTGCTTCAGACCTGTGTAGGTCATGTGCTGGCTGCCTCAGGTTCTGTGAGTTCAAACATGCAACAGTCCTGTTGATTTAAAGGGCACTTTTGTTCTTGGTGTCCTGCATCTCCTCTGGCTCTTAAATCTTTCTGCCTCTTCTTCTGCAAAGTTCTGTGAGCCCTGAGGGAAGGAATTTGATGGAGACATCCCATTTAGGACTGAGTAATCCAAGGTCTCTCACTCTATGAATATTGCTTGGCCATGGGTCTCTATTGTTTTTCCTTCTGCTGCTTCTCTCATGATGGCTGATGAAGACTGAACTACAAGTGTAGCATAACATTAGAGTCACTTTCTTGGTATTTTGCTTAAACCAGTAGTATTTGGTTTTATCCCAGGTCTCTAGTCTACCTAGTCTCTGGTTCTCAGTGATCCAACAATGTCAGGTATGGGTTCCATCTCAGGAGAAAAGAAATCCTAGGAGAGCTTTAGAAACTTGGACTTAAAAATGCTCTCATTAGGAATAGCATAATCATATTACAAAAATACTCACTTTTATTTTTGTAACTTTAATTGGAACTAATTGTCTAATTATGATGATGAACAACTGATTAAAATGGGTACACTGCTTCTGAAAGACACATTGTGTTACATATAAGGAACTACATGTGTCATATTTGTCTTTCTGGGTCTGATTGCCTCACTCAGGATAATGCTTTTCTAGTTCCATTTATTTACCTGTACATTTTACAATTTTACTTTTTAGCATCTGAATAATATTGGATTGTGTGAATACAGCACACTTCCTGTCACCAGTCTTCTGTTGACAATGATATCTGGGTTGTTTCCGTTTTCTGGCTATTATGCATAGAGCATCAACGAACATGGTTAAGCAAGTGTCTTTACGGGTAAGATGAAGTGTCCTTTGAGTATAGGCCCAAGAGTGGTATAGCTGGCTATCGAGGTAGATAAATTCACATCTTCCTGATGAAGTGCAATGGGTGAATTATCCCCTTACTCCACATTCTTGCCAGTATGAGCTTTGTTT
>NC_022010.1:77568784-77595730 GCF_000317375.1 Microtus ochrogaster
TACGTGCAGTAGGATCAGAAACCCATTGCCATTGTTCTTGCCATTTGGCTTGAGCACTGACTTTCAGTTATTTTATAAGTACACAGAAATTTTAAAATATATTTCCTAAGACCAATTTAATTTACCTTAACCACTAAGTCAAACTTGCACTGTAGATAAATGTTCACTTTTATATGATAAACAGAAAAACCCTGTCATAACTTGTAACTGTATTGTATGATGATGCATACAGAGTAAGTTTGGAAATGCATCAATTTCTTTGTATTTAGTATACTTTGTTTAAAAACACTCAGAAACACAACATAGCTCAATTAACAAATATATGCAATTTTAAAACAAAATACTTTTTTATATTTTATTGAGATATGATTTTTCTGTGTAATAGTCTTAACTCTCTTGAAACTAGCTCTTGTAGATCAGACTGGCCTTGAACTCACAGAGATATGGATGCCTCTGCCTCCCAAGTGCTGGGATTAAAGACTTGTGCCACCATCACCCAGAAAATTACTTCTACAAATTTTTCTAAATGTGATTAGGATATTTTTATAAAACCTCACAAAGCCTAAGAAATATTTTTGCATTAAAGTGTGTAGAAACATGCAGATATTTACTTAGAATAAGTTTCATGAATACTATTTGATCCTTTTCTCTCTACTGCAATTTAAAGGTATCTATTGGCTTTTTGTAGCACCTACTTTTTGGGTGCTACATATTACATATATATTATGCCTTAATACATTGCATCAAAAACCGTAGGATCTCCATTGAAACCCTTGAACTTAAGCTTCTCCCTTCTTAGCCTCTTAAATGGTTTTGTTCTAGTAGCCCATGCTGTCTGCAAAACCATCCCTGGTATCTCTGGACTGTCATTTTAGAGATATATCTTAGTAAAGAATAGGTTTGATTGCCATGCAAAGATAGTCATAGGTATTTCTGAGTGCCCCCGGCTACCCTTTTTCCTTAGTTTCGTACTCTTGCTATTATGAAGCACCATTACCAATAGCAAGTTTTAGAAGAAAGGGCTCATTTGGCTTACACTTCCACAGCACTGCACATCATTAAAGGAAGTCAGGAAAGGAACTCAAGCAGGAATGGAAACTGGAAACAGGAGCTGATGCAAAGGCCATGGAGGAATGCTGCTTACTGACTTTTTTCTCCTGGCTTTACCAGCCTACTTTCTTAAAGAACCCAGGATCACATTCAGGTATGGCACCACCAGCAATGGACTGTGCCCTGCCCATCAATCAATAATTAAGAAAATGCCCTGCAGGCTTGCACATAGACTGATCTTATGGAGGCATTTGGTCAATTGAGGCTCCCTCCTCTCTAAGAACTATACCTTCTGTCAAGTTGATCTAAATCTAGCCAGCACGCATTCTGAATTACATACTCAAAACCCCACAACTCATTCACATTTCAGCCCTGTCTTTTGTCTAAGGTGAATTGCTATAGTCTAGTTAATCAGCTTGTCTTTCATGAAAAACAAGATAATTGATTTAAGTTCTAGGCCAGGCCTGTGACCAAGGCAAAAAGTCTTTAAAAGTTGATGAGTGGAGATCCCATTGTGTCCTTCATGGTTTTCTAAGACTTCTCTCTTTTCATCAAACCCAGAGTGAAACTGTTTCTTTAGGTAGTGCATTTATGAAGTCTTCCCAGTAATGTAAAGTATACAGCATTTGCCTTTTGTTAAAGTTATCCCATCTGAGAAATTAAAATGTGGAAAATGATCTTTTACTTTGATCTTTGATCTATATATTCATTACTCACATTGTTTTATATCTTCGTTCTGGTCTCTAAAATCAATCAATTATAGAATCACACTCTTCTTTACATTTATATAATTTAAGTCAAGTGGCTGAGGATCAAGATTGTCTGGTATGCATAAAGATGTGTAAAATTAGATATTCAGAAGTAAAATGAAGCTTATTGATGTGGGATTCCCCTCTGTATGCTGTGAATAACATTGGTGAATAAAGAAACTGCCTTGGCATGTTGACAGAGTAAAACTTAGGTAGGCAGGGAAAATTAAACTGAACGCTGGCAGAAAGGAGGCAGAGTCAATCAGGGAGAAGCCATGTAGCCCTGCTGGACACAGATGCCAGAACTTTACCCAGTAAGTCACAGCCTTGTGGCGATACAAAGATTACTAGAAATGGGTTAAATTAAGATGTAAGAGTTAGGTAGCCAATAAGAATCTAGAACTAATGGGACAAGCAGTGATGTAAATAATATAGTTTCTGTGTGATTATTTGGGGCCTGGGCGTTGGGAACCAACAAGCAGCCTCCAACAACAGCTTATTTATTTGCCAGTAATTATATCAGGTTTATTGGGTTGTTCTATGATGAAAACAGTTATTTTCACATGCCTGATTAACATAACATTGAATTAAATAATCACTTGTTTAAATATACATTAATATTAACATTTATATCCATGTGAGGTATGTAAAATTTTGTATGTATCTATGTATGTGTAGTATACATATGTATATGTGTGTGTATATGTGGATGTATATATATATATGTGTGTGTGTGTGCATATGTACATATTTGATATGGTAAGGAGAATTTAAAGTGTTAGTCTATTTTTAATGGTACTTAATCATTTCTACAGAAGAATTATTTTTAAAAGATATGATTTCCATAACATATAAGATAAGCTAGAATATTATTATCTTCAGACAACTAGATATTTTGTGAGTTAAGGGCAGAAACTTATTTTCCCACTTCCCAGTACTAGAGGTTCAAAATCAAAGTATCTGTAGGTTTGGCTTCTCCAGAGCCTCTGTTCCAATTTAACTGATCATGAATAGCATCTTCCAGCTTCAGAACAGGTAATTTATAACCTCTCTCTCTCTGGCTTGTGGATTACCACTTTCTCACTATGTCCTTACCTCCCCTTTTCTGTGTGCACACCTCTTCACATAAGGTCAGAAGTCATACCAGATGAGTTACTGACCCCAAAGAACTCGTTATATGGTAAGATCTTCTCTATCGCATTAGTGGCTCAACATGAGAATCTCGGGGGTGATAAAATTCAAATATTACTAAAACCCAAAACTTTCTCATAGAATGTCACTACAAACTTGGAAAGAAGAAAGCCACGAGCCTGCTGTCAGTCACCGTGAATCTGTGTGATTGCTCCCTTCAGTGTTTGAAAGGCACAGCAGGAGGCTTTCTTTTGTGGTTGTGCAATCATAATGACAAACTTCCTTCATTATTATTATACCCGACTTTCTGTTTATTTATTTAACAAACCCTGAAGATCGATGTGGTAAATAATTATTACTGTTCCTGTGTGCCTAAGAACCCCTAGGGCCACACAAACAGCATGTGTGTCATTTTTTTCTCTCGCTTCTGTCACCCTCCTTTGACCCTCAGAGCTCTGTCATCCTCCTGGGTATGTGGTCTGAAGGCTGACAAGGTAACAGATGCCAAAGTTGAGTTTCACATTGTGCTAGCTATTCATCTTCTGAGGAGAAAAAAAAAATCTAGTGGAAATTAAAGACACATTTTTTTTTATCTGTGGATTTCATAGTGTTTTAGTGTTTTCATGTTTTTAAAAATTAAGCATATTTCCTTACTAACAGCCATTTTCAAATCTCTTGATAGCAAGACTATATATCACATCAAAATTTAATGGTGATTTATTTACTTAATGGAATATTACTGTTTAGAATAACAGATTTCTATCCATATACCCATATTTTATATTCTCTAACTGTTTTCCCATCTGAATTTCCAATCCTTACTCCTAGACACTTTAACCTTAATCATGTTCATTTTGTTCTGTGCTCTGAATACAAATGGCTTATTTTGCAACACAAGCTTATAAATAATTTTATCTCTCTCCCTTTTCCAAGCAAGTCTCTCATTTTGTAAATCCACCTTCCACTTGTAACATTGATTCAGATTCTTTTTCAGGTTTAACATATATGCACATATATCTTCTGTTTCTGCCTCTAACAGTGTTGCTTTTATACTTCTGAGCAAGGAGGGCTGCCAATAGTTTGAGCATGGTAATTTCCCTATATTATTATAGGAAAACTAATATTGATATTAATTAATATTCACTCCCCTCTATTCTAATCCTTTAAAATAGCACTGACCTTTGTGAAGGAAAAACTAGCAGTCCATTTCTCCAGGTATGAGAACTTTTGTTTTCAGAAACTAGGCTCATTTTTATTCCTGTTTCTGTGCTTGCTCTCAGGGCACACTTTTCCTGGAAGCTTTAGACACTCTGTTTCTTTCCTAACTGCTTCTGTTACATTGTTTATGGTGTTGGATGGAAAATGAGGAGTGAAATTCAAAGGCAGCAAAGATTTTGAGATGCACTCTTATTTCCTAGTGTGAGAATTTCTTAGGGGCCATTTTGGATATCACCAAATATTTGAGAACTTCTAGTTTAGTGACAAGTATAATGTTGGGTTCCCCAAGCATTCGGTATACAAAGAAACTTAGGATAAATTATAACAAACAACAAGACAAGTGTGTTTCAGCATAAGACCTGTAAATCTAAACTGCCTTTGTAGAGAAAGACATTAGGAAAAAGATTATATCCTGTAATTTTATGATATACAGTATTTAATCAAACCATAGTACATTGTACACAGCCTTGAGAGTCAATGCCTACATAGGAAGTGTGCACCTGCAAAGACCCTTTGACCTACAGGTTTACCCCTTCTCTCTTTAGAATCTGCTGGTTCCTGCGTAAGTGATTTAAGCTTTCCCCCTCACTCGTGACCTCAGATTTAAAGGTGAAAACTTGGAAGCAGTGGCTGTGTGATTTGAAGTAAAGTATTCAACCTTTGGATCCCTGAGTTTTGTGAGGCGTGTATGATCACCTGGAAGAACAAAAGATTTGGTCTAGATGAGAAATACATGTGCCACTGTCAAGAAATTTGTCAAGCTCTGACAGCTCTTTGAGATACATTATTGAGGGAGAATTTTATGGATGGGAAAATATGCTCCCTCGATTTTTCCTTGGGTCTAAATTCACCACTGCATCTATGACTCTCTTCATATTTTTTTTTTTTTGGTTTTTCGAGACAGGGTTTCTCTGTGGCTTTGGAGCCTGTCCTGGAACTCGCTCTGTAGACCAGGCTGGTCTCAAACTCACAGAGATCTGCCTGCCTCTGCCTCCCGAGTGCTGGGATTAAAGGCGTGCGCCACCATCGCCTGGCCTTCTCTTCATATTTTAATTGCTATATGTGTAGCTATGACTGAATAAGACTGATGTGTGAATTAATGACTTCAATTTATCTAAATATTGATCAGGTAATCAAATCAGCTACAGGGACGTACTACATGTATTCCGACACTTGCCTTTAGTATCCAGGGTTTTCAATAGCACCATGTAGGCATGGTTGCTCAACAGTCCTGTCTATGCATTGCTTTCATTGGTTAGTGAATAAGGAAACTTCTTTGGCCTGTGAAAGGGTAGAATAGAGCTAGGTGGGCAGAGTGGGGCATGCAGGAACTAAACTGAACACTGGGAGAAGGAAGGAGGAGTTGAAGAGAAGTAGCACCACCTGAGATAAACACTTCCTCTGGAGCCTGTAGAAACTTTGCCAGTAAGCCATAGCCACGTGGCCATACACAGATTAATGGAGATGGGTTAGTTTAGGATATGTGAGTTAGCCTAAGAGATGCTTATGTGATTGGCTAAGCAGTGATTTAATTAATATAGGTTCTGAGTGATTATTTCATGGTATGGGTAGCTGGGAATGAATAAGCAGCCTTTCCCTACAGTCACAGCACTTTTCTACATGGTATAGATGCTGATCAGATTTAAAGGTGGTAAGCAAAATGATATATTAAATCAGCTGTGATGGTTAGTGTGAATTATTTACTTGACTGAATATGGAATCATCTGGAAGATGAGTCCCTAAGCAGGAGTATGAGAAATTATCTTGATTTTTTTTTGGTTCATTGATTTGGAAAGAACCGCCCACTTATTAGCCATATGCACTACCAAGGCTGGGATCCTGGACTGTATAAGGATGACAGCCGAGAGTTTCTCTGCCCCCTTATTGTAGATGCCAGCTGTTTAAATCTCCTGCCACTTTGACTGGCCCGTGGGGGGGGGGCTTTACCCTTCAACTATGAGCTGAAAAAAATTATTTCTTTCTTAATTGTCATTCAACAGTAAAAGTGTTTTTATATTCCAAGATATTGTTTTAATAGTGTGTGTGAGTCTGTGTATGTGTGACTGTGTGTGTGTGAGAGCGTGTATTTGTAAGTTCCCAAAAAGAACAGATTCCTTGCTGATGAATTTACAGGTGATCGTGAGTTGTCCACTATAGGCTCTAGTAACCAACCTTGGGTCCTCTGAAAGAACAGTAAGCCCTCCTAACCATTGGGCAATCCCTCCAGCCGCACATTCTCTACTTCCTATTGGAAGAGACAAAATGGAAGAGCAAGTGGCATATTTAGAGCAATAATATCTCATTCCAAGACCTGTGGGAACTTAATGTATGGTAATCTATTTGCATATTATCCACCCAATGTCATGAAAATACATCATCTCATAACTGTGGAAAGAGATTGGCAATACGTTAGAGAAAGAGCAAAAGATTATGTTATTGTTCATTTGTGCCTATGTTCAATTGCCTAGCTATAGTTTGTGTCACTGTTGCTGATGTCCCTAAGCCTTATACAAGGATTTCTGAAAACAATTCTGCACCCCCATGTTAAAAACATCATATTTGCAATAAAGGAGACCATGAACAATTAATCTGGCCTTGACTGCCATTCACTCATTAAAATTAATTGAAATACTTACTGGGACTTGTATGAGTTACACTGCATACAACTTTATTATATGTTAAGACCTTTCTATTAATAATGTTATCTCTAAGACAATAACAGGTATTTTGTACTGGTAAAGAAAATATTAAATTTCTTCGGATGTGGGATGTTCTCTATTCCCTGGTCCCAGACTTAATACTTAATTTTTATATGCAATGGGAACCCTATTTTCTGAATAAGGTTAACACAAAACTTTTATCTTTCTCTGTTAGTAAGACAAGATATAAATGTGGTGGAGTGCCAACGAAGCATATATCCAAAAAGATAATATTTATACATTTATTTTTTAAAGTACACAATCTACTACATACTTTGTTAAATTGGTATAAGAGGGAGTTAAGGGATTTGTAAGCCATGAGAAATGAAACAAATGGCCCCTCTCATGTTATTAGGGTCTCTGCTTCCTATAATATAATGTTCCATTTTTATACAAGAATAACTTTGATTCTTGTTTTCCAAAGAAATTCATTTTACCTACAACATAGCACAAAATAGACATCAATGTCATGCATTTTCTGTGGAGCAACAATGTGGGAAAATGTTCCAAAAAATCTATTTTATTTCCAGCTGTTTATAATAGGAAAGAAATATAAAAATAAAAAGACGGCTTTCCAATAAGATCATGGCACACATTGGCGCACATTTATAAATTAAAATAAACACTTCCATTTCAAAAAAGCAGATGCCTGAATCATATTAAATTATATCACGAGTTATATAAAAACCTAACTAAGATACTGTAGCCTCACAGGCCTCTACTTACTAAAAATGAAACATTTGCATAAAAAAGATTACTCAATTATACATTTATGTATAGATAGTGCTGCATGGTTTTCTCTTCAGTAAATTTTGAGCAAATTTAATAACCAACAAACATGTTACTTAATGCCAATGTGATCAAGGGTGTGTCACGCTTGGTGTGACTTGATTTGTCACTAGGGCCCTTGACTGCCGGTGGAGTGTAACCCAGAGTGCTGGCTCATTTATTGAGAACATTATGAAACCACCCACTGGTAATGATTTTCAATCATAGCTGATCCAGGCCAGATTTGAACCCCTGACCCACAGGTGCAAGTTCCCATATCCGGTCTTTCATTGTGTGTGGTTAACGTTGTTCCATGCCAAGAGGTTTTGATAAAGAAACTATTTAGAAGTTGGGATATTTGTTATATGTCTTCAAAAGACTTCCTTAAGAAACTTTTGCAAAATGTGACTGATTGTGAATTTGCTTCATTGATTTACTGCCATGATTAATATTCAGAATTCTAAAATAAGGTGTGTTTTATTATATGTTAAGAAGGGATTGACCATTGAGTCTACAAATCCCACTGTGAAATATAATCCTGGTTTGTTTATGATTGAAATATTCCTAAAGAATGAGAAAAGAGAGCAATTTAAGACAACAGACATTTCAAGGAGTCCATGTTAATTTATCATCTATTACTATCTGTGTTCCTTTCTGTATTTAGCCACTAGAAACTAAACAAACAATAGGGGAAAACACAGATTTCATGATAATGACAAACTTAAAGGTTAAATATCTCATGAAATGTTCAGAAACAAAGGGTCTGTCTGGTACCTTTAAAAGGATGCACTGTAGGCTTTTCCTACTCAGGCTGTGCCTCCTCCACAGAGCATCTCACGACTTCAAGAAGGAGTTCACATTACCCAGGAGCAATGATTAATTACTGCAACTTTCATAGCAGGCTGGGTAGCTGAATGCCTTTGAGGAAGGGACTTTACAAATACACAGGAATTATTATCATTATGACTTATATGATTCTTTCTCGGAATGTTTCTTTCTCATATTATTTTCTAGCCTACTTTACAGCTGTTTTCACTTTTCTTACAGTTTGAGTTTCTGGGGTGTTCTGCAGCTGCAGATCCTACAGATCCTAATCCTGAAGTGTTTTTTTTTCTCAGTATGAGAGGTCTTCTTTAAGTCTTTAGTTATAAGTGGCAGAATTTCTATAAGACTGTACCCCATGTGCTCTGGTATAGAAGGAATATCACATATAAATGAATTTGTTTAAAATGAATTTTTTGACGGGGTCATTATGCAACTTTCAGGAAAAAAAAACTTTAAAACATTACTTTCTGATGGCATAGCACCTAAACTCCAGAAGTTTCTCACTATGTTCTAAAACCTCTCTCTCCCCCCAACCCCGTGTGTGTGTGTGTGTGTGTGTGTGTGTGTGTGTGTGTGTGCATGAGATCATATAGAGGCAAGAGGGCAACCTCAGATGTTCATCAGGAGCCAAGAATCATGCTTTTTTTTTTAACAACAACAAAAGCAGGGCTTCTCACAGACCTGAGGTTTAGCAAGGAGGCTAGACTGGCTCACAGTGAGCTTCAGGCATTCATAAATATCTGCTCACCCCCCATTACTGAGATTACAAGGCTATGCCACCATACCCAATATTTAAAAACAAGCAAGCAAGCAAACAAACATTCTGGGGATTGAACTCAGGTCCTTCTGCCTGAAAAGTAAACAGCTTACTCCCTGAGATATCTTGCAAACTCTAAAAAAAAAATTTAAAAAAATTAATTTTGACACATTTCAGACATACCATACTGCACCTTAAAATATACTTCTTTGTCTATTTTCTGTGCTTCCAAAACCAGAGATTCTGACGGCTCATATGTGGTTCACTTCTGTGCCCTTTCACAGAAACAGATCATATGCTTCCATTTAGGAAAACAGAGAAGAGAAAGAAGTAGTTTGCTTTGCCTCTGTTGAGAGGGTGAGGATGTATGAGTTGAAGAATGAGGGTATGTACAAGGGCTGGGTTATGGCCATGCAACAGACACGGCAACTGCTCATATGTTCTACACATGTTATTGCAAGTAGGTTTAAAGAAACACTATCTGTATGTCCAATAACAAGTCTCAGAAATGCTTATACACTTGTAGGTTTGTGAGCAAACTGGTATTTTATGTGTTGAACGTCTGTTCTCTACACCAGTTTTGTGCTTAAAATAAAAGTGTTAGTAGCCGGATGGCAGTGGTGCATGCCTTTAATCTCAGCACTTGTGAGGCAGAGACAGGCAGAACTCTGTGAGTTAAAGGCCAACCTGGTCTACAAGAGCTTGTTCCAGGGCAGGCTCCAATGCTACAGAGAAACCCTGTCTCAAAAAACCTATATATACATATATAAAAAAATAAAAGTGACATTCAAATAATGTGGAATAAATCAAAATCCCTTAAACTAAACAATTACTATATCTATACAATACACTTAACTCTTTACCAGGAGAGGTTCATTTTACCTACATTGCATCCCTATCAAGTGAGTAATATATTATTTCAAACTTTATAGATGATAAAACTAGAACTTAGTACCTTGTTTATAGTTAACTGGGATATAAAGCACTATATTAGGGGATTTACATAGAACATAACATTTAAAATATATACTATCCCTTCTACTTTTTATTTCTACAGAAAGTACCCAATATTGTCTTCATTTTTATTTGTTTATTTTTGATCCTTAGAGACAGGGTTTGCCATTGTAGTCATGGGTGTCCTGGAACTTGCTCTGTAGACCAGGCTAGCCATAAACTCAGAGATCTGCCTCCCTCTGCCTCCCAAATGCTGGGATTAAATGGTGCAATAGTGTCTTCTAATATAAAACATGCTTTTTGGCTATTTATAACATCGACTCAGTTTAGGATGTCAGCATAAACATTTCTACCCCTTGTCATTCTCAACTTCGTCTTTAATTTATATAAATTTAATGTAAATTTAATTTATATAGATTTAATTTATATAAATTTACCTGGTGGTATGATATACATCCCATTGAAAAATATTTTTAAAAGACTAGTATTTTTTATTGTAAAATGCAGAGAACTGTGTTCCACAATGAATGCAACCTGTCTGGACACATTTAAGAAGAAACTGAACATATACACTAAGTCAGAATAGCTTTCAGCAAATATAAAGGGGAACTGATGGTTCAGGTATCATTAATAAGGAAGAGAAAGGACTGGGCAAGAGTGTCGAAGTATAATACTTAATAGACAGTAGAGATTTTAGTAATGTCAACACAGTTCCTAGCCTAGAGCTATGGTGGTTGAAAATACATCCAAGTAACTTATAGGTAATGATAGTGAAAGATGTGGCAATTTTACCACCATAAGGTAAAATGCCAACAAATTCTTTGCCAAAAGAATATTTGAATTTTTTTTTTTTTAATCTTCAGGTCAAAAAGAGTTCCAAAATGGCAGTAAAGCTAGGCAAACCTTGAACTGCTTGAAATAACAGTGACAGTAGAGAAGGATAAGACATGATAATATAATCCAATTGGGCTTCACTAAAGTGGTCATGTTCTACATTATTATTTGTATTTGAAGAAAGCAGTTTACTGAAGAAGAAACTTGGCTATCTTCCAAATGAACTATAAGTAATACTAAAACTGATTCCACTGCTAATATTCTTTCAGCATGGTCCAAACATTTAACTTTCTAGCCTCCTACATTCCCTGCCCGATAAGCGAGACATTTATGTGGGCTAGGCCAATGAGCTCTAGGGATCCACAAGTACTGTTTCCTATGTGCTGGGATTAGAGATGCATAGCGCTGCACCCAGCTTTTTGTGGTAGTGCCTGTTGTTTTCTGTGGGTTCTAGAGATCCAACTGTACCTTACGCTTACAAGGCAGGTACTTTACTGTGCCTTCTTTTCACCCCACCTTGCCTAAGATCCTGTAACAAATCATGCAGTGGTATAAAGGATTATCCCTTTCCTTTCCAGTTTCTATCCGTCTCCTAGCAGTACAAAGGATTGCTTTCCAGTCTTTTATATTTCCAGAAATGTGTAAATAAAGATTAAAGAAAAGCATGAAGTCTGAGTTTCTTTAGTTTTAGATACCATGACCTAAGTAGATCACTAATGCAATGCACACACCTTTCCTTTGGTAATCAGAAGAGCAGCATACTATCCTGGGGCAATGTAAAGCTGGAAACATTTCAATGATAAAACAGAGGAACACAGACAAGCTGCTCTTGACAGTGTCAGTAGGTAAATAGACAAATCTGTCTTTATTTATTGCCACCTATGCTGGAATACCAGTGATGGAGGATGTGGAATATCTTTTACTATCATCCAGGGGCTAAATACCATGCAGAGACATAAAGGGAGAATTATCTTTGTTTAACAAATCTGGGACTACATTTCAAGCTGAACATTGCCTGCAGAAAGTTTTGAAATCTTTCTTGTTAAAATGTTAGGGCCTACAGTTGTAAAGAAAACACAGCCTGTTAAGAGGTGCCTAATTAGCAAACTCCAGGTTCAGTACGAGACTTTGTTTCAAAAAGTAAGGCATGGAGTGATTGAGTAAAGAAGACCAATCTCTGTCCACTACATGAGTGTGAACATATGTACACAAACACCCCAGGGTGCACACACATGCACAGGCATACACATACAGATACCAAGACCTCTCTCCTCTTACTTTATACTAGTACTATTAGAGTATTCAATGAGCACCAACTTCTTAGCCAAACAAAGATAAAATAATAAAACATCTTGATCAGTACTTTCCCTCCTTTATAATTTTGTTAAGGGGATAAGCATGAAATTTATTTTGAAACATCATTCCCTGGGCTTGATACAATTATTATATTCATTAGCTCACACAAACTCTCTGGACACACATGAGAACAACACTTTGTACAGTCAAGAAAGTAGGAGGGGCTCGTGGGACCTTACATTTTATCTTTGAAGCATTATCTATTGAAAGACACTGGGAGAAGGGGAATCGCCACCCTTTCCTGTATATGCATCTGCGGAGCACGTGAGCTCAGACAGATAGCTCTAAACCCAGCCATGCAGATGGTCCTGGTTGATCTTCTCATGACACAAACCCCAATTCCAATCATCTACTTGCTACTCTTTCCATGTTCCTACAATACCTAGCAGACTGATCAGTCATTACTAATATATACGCAATCAATCTTTATTATGCCACAGTGATTCTATCTTTTAAGTATTTCTTAAATTTGACTCCTTACTCCATTTCTATATATACTAACTATATACTACTTTCTACATATTTTCTAACTATGGGCTTTTTTAACATTACATGTCAGGGAGGCAAGGATCATTACTCCAAAAACATAGCATTTGCCATATTGGTTAATTAAGCCAAAGGAATTTTTAAAAATATAACAAATGAAATGTCCCTTCAAAAGCAAAAAGGAACTCTGTCATTCTTACCAAATGCAGGTTAACAGAACACACTCAGAATTTTCTGACTCCTTTGTGAAGTCATTAAGATAAGGAAAGACTTGTTGTAAGATTCTTATTTGAGTGGTAACAGCACCCCATCATAGAAGAAAGGAAGAACCTTCCCTCTCTAGATGAAGCACCACGGAAAAAGTTAAGGTCGAACAGGACTTGCCGCATGTCTCCATGTGCACCACCATCCATCCACAGTCTTCATGCTCATGTTTCTCCAAAATTAGCAACTCATCAATGCTTGCTCAAACATAACCAGCTTTAACTATTTCTTTTGGTCTTCATTTCCTTATGAAAGCTTATGATACATAAAGATTAAGGTCATGTTCTTTTTTCAATCTGTGTTTTGAGAGTTGAGCTGTTTGTTGTTTTCATTTTGTTGTTGTTGATGATGACAAGGGCCCTAACTGAGAAACCAGGATGAACATGTACAGTGTTTTCTCTTCATTTATCCCTTCAATTTATTCTCAACAAAATAACAAAGCTGATTTGGTTAAATAAATCTGATATATTCTCTTCTCTTGATACTTCCTTCAGTGTTACATGATAAAAATTGCATTCTCTTATATTGCTTACAAGATTCATTTGACCTAGACCTTAAGTCTATAGGTCCCACTCTTCAGCTCTTGAGTTCTCTCAGTCTAGTAACCTAGAAATGGTGTCTGTGAGGAATCAACATGATGTAGGTATATTGTATATGAAAGGGAGGAAGCACAGTTTTACTAGTAGGTGGATATTAATTACTTGTTGTAGGGAGGGCCTCTTGTTGGTTCCTGGTTGTTCATCCCCAAAATAATCATACAGAAACTATATTATTCAAAACACTGCTTGGCCCTTTAGCTCTAGCTTCTTATTGGCTAACCCTTACATCATAATATAACCCATCTCTATTAATCTGTGCATCACCATGAGGTCGTGGCCTACCAGCAAAGGTTCAGTATATCTGTCTCCAGTGGAGGCTCCATGGCTTCTTCTCTGACTCTGCCTCCTTTTTCCCAGCATTCAGTTTAGCTTTTCCTACCAATTTACATTATCAGGCCAAACCAGTTTCTTTATTAACCAATGGTATTCACAGGATACAGAGGGGAATCCTACATCAATTACTCCCAAAGATAAATATGGCTTTAATTCCAAGAGAAGTAAAGGCTTTATGATTTCACATTAGGGTCAGAATATCCTGACTGTGTTTGGATTTAGGGGAAAATCTGAGAGCAAATGACTAGCATCTGAAGTTGTTTTATTTCTCATGTTTCTTTTTCAAATTTCTTCAGCTTACAGTACCTAGGAGAAGTGAGGCCAGTGTATCCTTTCGACACTAAGCCTGAAGCAATGGTAGAATTAATTGAGTGGAGAGTCCAAGATTAAGCTGTAAAAGCAGTTAGGAATCCATTGAAGTCAATTAGAAACAAAGAAATGGGGCTTCCCATGAGGCAATAGCCATGAGCATGGGGAAGAGAGGAACCAAATGAGTATTCCTAGCAAGTAAGACAGATTAGTAAGGCTAAGCTGAGGGAGGCAAAGAAAGAAGGGTCAAGGATGGCCAATGGACTTTGCATTCTTTCTAATTAGACCACAGTACCAGTGACCATAAAGCCTTAGAGAAGTGGTGCTGTTTGTCCAGAATAAACTTTGATGGAAACAGGATGATATGCTAGTTTGGTGGTGTTCACTGAAAGAAGAAAACTTTCAAAGTAACTGTATGATTAGTCAAGAATTTGCCTCTGATTTTTAAAATTCATATTCCCTGTTAAATTCACATGTAGTAGGGGGGCCAATTGTTCTTCCCAGCTCCCTGGCTACCTTGCCCCAAAATAATAACACAGAAACTGTATCTATCTCTGGCAGCAGATCCATGGTGTCTCTTCCTAACTCTGCCCTTCTTCCTCCCAGCATACAGCCTAGCTTTTCCCACCTAGTTCTGTTCTTTCGTGCCATAGGCTCAAAGCAGTTCTTTATTCATTAACCAATAAAAGCAGCACATAGACAGAAGAACCTCCCACACCAATCACACGTAAACATATCAATGTAAAATTATAACTTTATAATTCAATTGTTCTAGTATTATACTTTTAAATTGTATATGAATGTGGTGGGGAGAGTAATTTGCATGTGAGTGACAACTGAGGATGGAAAGAGTATCAGATCCACTGAAGCTAAAGATTCAGGCACTTGGAAGCCACTTGGCATGGGTGCTGGCAATCACTCTGGGATCCCCTGGAAGAACATTGCTTATTCTTAGGCACAGAGTCATCCCTCCAGCCTACATTTGTAAATCTTAAAAGAAATTTTATTCAAATCAGAGTTGTTGGATCGCAAGGCAGAATTGGTGATATGGTTTACAAAGTCATGTAAAATCAAAGCAGGGATTCCTTTGATCACTGATTAAGAGTTTATGTTAGCAACAGCAGGACACTTGAGCAAATATAGGGTCTTTTCTGGGATTTTGTCCCCTCAGCCATGGTGCATCTACACAGTAAGCCCTGTAGGGAAGACAAAGGTTTCCTTCTATTGCTTTCATGATCCCAGCAAAGGATACTTCAAGGGCCTATTAATATGTCTCTGATATGTACAAATAATTTTTAAGGGGCATGTTGAGATGTGTTCGATTTATATGCAGTTGAAAGAATGAGAATTGCAATTAAGCCTCTTAGAGGACATCTAACACATCTACTGTTAATAAACAATAAGAAAGTAGAGATCAAAAGAGGAATTAGAAAAGTTATCTTCTACGTAAAATGCTGAACTTTAGCCTGTACCTCCTCTGTATTATTAATATGATGAGAATATAATATAAATATAAAATACAATAGAATATATACAGAATGGTAGAGAGACTCACATTTTAGCCAAAATGTGCCACGCGCCGTGCCCCTGTGTCTGCGCTCTGTGCGCTGGCACCCAGTTTGCAAGCTTCGGACAAGGGGCTGGAGCTTAAAATACACAGAAACACACAGACAGAGAGACAGCGACACGGGTCATTCTTGAATTCCCCAAGAATGCCCCCTTTATTGTGTTCAGGGGCAGATTATATAGAGGTAGCCATGCCTCAGCCAAACCCACCAGAAACCACTCTCCTGCCATCAGGAACTCCTGAAGGTCTCGTGCTCAGAGCAGCTGTAGTCACTCAGATTAGGGGATTACAATAAATTCAGGATCTGGGGTCTCACTGCTCCCAACAAAAATGAGATAAAATGGGTGTGTATTAGTAAGGGTCAGTTATATATATAAAAACTTTTCCATCAGTGGACAACTCTATTTAAACACAGAACTATAAGACAAAAGGCTCTTCAGAGAAATAGAAATTTGGCCAGTAATGTTATATTGTCTCTTTGGATTGCATGGATTATTTTCTCTTGTTTGCAAATTTATTTTCTATCTAAAGAACACTGGGTAGTTTATATTTTCCCCTGTCCAGTGGTGGAGAAACCCTGAGGATGCAGACTCAGCATTGTTCCTTTTCTTCTTGAGTGCCCACAAACACAATTGTGTCACGTCAAGCAAGGTAGGACACAATTGAGCAGCCTGCAATTTTCTCTTCTATCAATCACACTCCAGACACGAGGACTTGAGGAAACACCCTGGTCACTTTAATCAGACAGTGGCATTTCCCAAATTTTGGCTCTCAGCCCATTAATAAATCATTTCTTAGGGTATGGGCTGCCAGCTTGAGCTCTGCTTCTCCGATTTAATGAGTGGTCTGGTGCTTTTTTTCTCTTTGGGTTCCAAAGCAACACTTCCTCCTCAATTTTTGGATTTTTGTATAACTACTATGTCCCACGTACAGTTTTGTAGAAACCTTATTTCAGCAATTAAAAGCATTTCTTCTTTTGATAATTTAATTACTCATAGGGAAGAAATCAATTTTACTAACTAGCTGTGTTATATGCACTAAATATTAAATTTTAAAAAGAATACAAGAAAATTGTGCTTACAATGAACAAAATATTCAAGAGGAGTAGCATAACAGTAGATTTTTAGCTGTCTTGCCTATAAAGATTTATTATCTGTATTTTAACTTTTTTCCACTTTTGATTCAATTAGTAGAATGGGTTATCACATAATTATCAGCTTTGGATATCTTTTGTTCCTAGTACCTTGTAAGTGGCCACTCTAAAAGTACATCCATCTAAAATGCTGCTTTGGTTTTTCCTTCTTACTTTGTAGTTAGGTGGGCTCCACTGCATGGTTCCTCCCTTCGTGTGGTACTGACCAGAGTTAATCGTGACTACCTTCAGCTTGGCATTACACAGTGCAGCCATTCCAGGAACTCCACATTTTCATGCCTTGGAGGTGTTTCGGGCTATCACATGGGCATTTGAATATCCACCTTGTGTCTTCTTTACTGCCTCTGGTTTAAACTTTCTTCCTCACTGCAAGGAAGCTGACTTTGAACAGAACAAACCTGAAACTAACAATCCCCTGAAAGCTTAGATTCACACTGGTCTCAGTAATACTTTTATTTCTCTCTGGGTTTGAGAGCAAGTCATAGGAACGAACCAGACTGCAGGGGAGAAGAAACACCCTTTACTGTTGAATGTGAAAACAGCCATACTGATGTAGAAATGGATTTATCATTTGATGTCTGCTTTAAAAGACAATCTTCCACCTCATGTAAAGACCACTTATGTCGAAGTCACTGGAGAGACAACTGTGCATATTGAAATGAAGAAGTATATTGAGGCTGGAGAGAAGCTCAGTGGTTAAGAGTACTTGATGAACTTCCAAAGGACCCAAGTTTGGTTCCCAGTACCTGCATAGTGGTTTACAAACTTTTGTAAATCCAGTCAAAGGAGATGCAACGTCCTCTGGCTTCCATGAGCATCAAGTATATATGAAGTACACATACATGCAGACAGGCAAAGTACTTATACACATATAATAAAAAATAACCAAATCTTGTAAAAATGAAGCATAAACATGTTTACCAAATGTTCCTTCTTAGTAATCTAACAGAATTATTTTCTAAAGTTACCTGCAAATTGCTTTTTTTAAGGCACTCGGCAAACTCACCTATAGTCACCATGCGAGCTTGATATTTTAAGCATCTTACCTACTTATCATTTCTTAAAGATTTTGTTCTAAGAAAAGATCTGTCATCTTATCTCACTTACTGGAGGGAGAATGAAGAAAATTTAGTATCAAGAATATTTGCTCAAATGTTATCAGTTAAAATACTGCATTTGGATCTATATAAATTCTTCTCACCTAATCAAAACTACACAGAGCACATTGTCAACACCAGCAGACACGCTAAATCACTACAACTCCTGTTTTACATGAAAAGCTAATCATATAAGTCTTAGTTCCTAGAAACCTTAAAGGGGACATTTAGTATCTCAAAGTAAAACTTGCTAGAAAATAAAACTTATGAGGGTGTTCATTTTTTCATCTGTTAAACTGTTTGTACAGAATGTTGTCTTTTTCTAAGAAGGCCAACAATCGTGCAATCAATCAGGGCAATAGATTCCGAGGATAAACTACCAAAATAGGGAAGTGAGTGAATCCCCCTGCCTCGTGCCTCCAAGTGACAAAGTAAATAAACTTATGCAAACAGACAGGGAATGTTATTGCAAAAGTTTCAAGTGTTGGTCAAAGTTCAGTGACTGGTGGTGAATGTTCTGCTTGGTCACAACCATGTTTACTTTCCCACAAGATCTACTTCTGTTCACACAGGTAACAAGTGAATTTTAGATTATTTATATAGATTACAACATATTCTCTATTCGATATATAATATATAATTATATATAGAATTATATATTCTTCTTTTTTTATTTTTTTTATTGGAAAAGGAAAAAAAAGTTTCCCCCTCCTCCCAGCCTCCCATTTCCCTCCCCCTCCTCCCGCCCTTCTTCCTCTCCCCCTACTCCTCTCCCCCTCCCTCTCCAGACCAAAGAGCAGTCAGGGTTCCCTGCCCTGTGGAAAGTCCAAGGTCCTCCCCCCTCCGTCCATGTCTAGGAAGGTGAACATCCAAACTGGCTAGGCTCCCACAAAGCCATGGATGGAAATAGAAAACACTATCCTGAGTGAGGTAACCCAGACCCAAAAAGATGAACATGGGATGTAGTCACTCATAATTGGTTTCTAGCCATAAATAAGGGTCACAAAGTCTACAATTGGTGAACCTAAAGAAGCTAAATAAGAAGGTGAACCCAAGGAAAAACAGTTATCCTCTTGCCTATGGGAAGCAGACAAAATTGCCGGGGAGGAAAGTGGGATCTTGGGGGTGGGGTGGGTTGGGGGTAAGGGGAGATGGGGAGAGAAAAGTGAGAAGGGGAGGATGGGGGGAACTTGGGGAAACAGGATAATTGGGATATATATTCTTCTTACATATAAATCTTATAAATTAAAATGATATATTTTCTACATAATTCTTTGATAATATGAACATAATATAGCTTAGAAGATATGAAGTTTATAATTACATTTTGGAAGAAATATCATATTACTTTATGCCTTTTAATTTAATGTGTGTAGTAGGTAGGGTGTGTATAGGCTATGTGTCTCCTGGGCTTGTGATTGTTCATAGATTGTATATATAAATCATCCACCAGTATTCTTATGGTGAGGTGAGAATCTTTCTTTTCAAAGATATGGGTATCACATGAGAACACACAAAAATTGATTATAGGATTTTTCATATTCCAAATATAATAAAGCATGCATTTTAAGTTCATCTCAGAATACATGTGAATGTATATAAATTGAATTAGAAAAAAATTTTAAATTGATAGCCATAATCGTGCCCTCCAACCCTGATAGAGCCATTTCTTAATACCCTGAGAAGCAAACACTTCTAGAATGAGGTTCCCTAGTCTCCTTTCAAGAAAGATGGATTTTATGTCCTGATATGGCTATGCAGTATTCTAGTTTCTATTAACTGTGTTAGGGAAGAATCCTAGCACCCATGACAAGCTCAGGGAAGAGAACTAGGGAAGTAGGAGGGGATGGGAAAGAAGGATGGAAATAATGTCTTACTTTTCAGCCTTTTCCAGTCTTCTTTTCTTCATAGCCTCTACCATGTCAAAATACTATATCTGGGTGTCGTGTTCTGAGCCCCAACATGTACATAGTACTACCATACCAGAATTAACAGACATTTACACACCCTCCTGCACCCATCATGGCCTCTGTTTCCTAATTTTTTTCACAAAACCCTTCCATCAAATGCTTACATAGTAAGAAACAAAAATCTTTGTTTTGGTGTTACTGCCTGTGCTTTTTATAAGTCAAGCATATGTTTTAAAACATGGCATACAAGAATGAATAACGGGAAAAAATCAGTGTTGCATCAGAGTCCTGAGCAAATAGCATAATCGGCTGTTCCTATTAGGTGCCCTCTTCCCAGCCTCCTGCTAGGTCTAGAGGGGATGCTTTTTGAAACTGAAAACTCTTTATTCCCTTTTCTACGACTTTTGTCATCATTTCCCCTGAAAATCCATCATTTCTCTCTCAAAAACAAAAGCGCTTATCAGCCCCCTTGTTTCTGCAATTGATATCATGTAAGAAGAAAATAATTTAAATTCATTCACATTAAAGAATGACTGACTGATAGGCTCAAATACCCCTATAATTATTTTTATTTTAAAACAAGGAGGTTATTAACCTAAATTGCACCCATTAGAGATGCAGCTGGCATATAGGATGAAGTTTTCTACGTTATATCTGTATGTGAGAAACTGACCCTGCCACCTATTCTAATCCAAACTCATTTGTAGGTTATTAAAAAAGACCCATTGAAATTAGAAAGGTTAAGTTATAACTTCTAAAAAACACTTTAATATATGATTACTCTCTCCATAGGAAATGAGTAACTGTGAGTTAGGATACCGTCCTCTTACGCTTTGTTGAGAACACATGCGCAAATAATAAGGCAAGCTGATCCGGCTGATATTCTTTGAACAAAATGATGACAACACTAAAAAAATTAATCACAGTTTTAATAATACTCCCTCCAGCCCACTTTTTAATAGTTCCTGCCACCCTGGTAATTGACTTTCCCAAAGAATTTTTTCCAATTTGCTACGTTGAGAACGGACAAAGAGATTTATGAGAAGGGTGACATTTGATCACTCTGTTCATTTATTTTGTGAGGGCAAATTCTAGTGCAGTCACAACCATAAGACCAGGCAACTGCAGAAACCTGGTGAAATGCAGGGAGTCAGTCTTACATCTGAAAGTAAAAGGCCTTGGTCCACACAGGAAGCTTGGGCCTGCCACCTATTCTGTGGTTTGCCTTTGAAATTGTACTTGCCTCTGCATCCTAAGTGAAATCAGACAGTAATTAAGACGAACACTGCCTACAAGAAAAATAAGTTTCCGTTCCTAAAAGCAAGAACAATTTCTCCGTTCTAATTGGCTGCATGAGCTATCCATCTACCATATGTGATGAAAGGCGACCAGATGAGGAAAAGCTGCCGTGGCAACGTCTGCTTAGGGCTCAGGAAATTGCTGGTGCACTTACTTTAAATACAGTTCCAAGCAGAGAGCAATTAATAAAAGGATCGTGGCATGAAAGGATATTTCAGAATGGTACGATGAGATTTGGGGTGGAACTGTAATTTCTGAGTGGGATGTTGGACTCTGCTGATCTGGAAACAGCCCGCATTAGAGGAAACTTGACCCAAATTCAACTCACACTGTGAGTGGATATAATCAGGAAACCAGCGGTTTTTTTTTTTTTCTTCATAAAGACCCGAGAAGAAGAAGTGGTCCAGCAGGAGAGGATTGAGGATGAAAGGGGTGGGAACTTAAAAGTACTATAATTCATTATATAAAGGCATGAAACAGTAATTTTTTTTTAAAATGGTGCTTTCGACTAAGTGACTGGTAGAAACGTTTTAAGACACTATTTACAATATGATAGGCAAGTCAGAAGTACATGAGATTTAAGTTTAATCAGCAAAGGGTGAACAGCAACATTTTCACATTAGGTTGATTAAATTATTACAGAATAGTTCAAAACTTTGGCACCACACTGTTCTTACCTAAAATATGCCAATGGACTGTTAACTTTGCAAAGGTTTCCAGAATAGATTTTAGGTTCTTCAAGCAGCCATTGGACATACCTATGGCATAACTTCATGAAATATCTTTTAATGCTATAACTTAAAAGCAGTTTCCAAAATTGCCATTTTCATAAGAGAAGCATTGACACAGCCAAAAACTCAGTCCAAAATTCTTAGTACAGTTCATATCCCAATCCAGTTCTCTGTGTGGTAACCTGAGAAGTTATGGACATTAGATGAGCGATACTCAACACTGTGTAAAAAAAAAAATGGAAAAACTAAAACAAAAACAGAACCAATCTAAGTTTACATAAAGGCTTCATGGGTTTGAACGTTTAACTTTGAGACAGGCTGCTTCTGTCATGTCATAGCCTGTTGCAGAAGAAATTATGTGAGCTGACATGCAGAGTCTTCTGGCTTGCCATTAATAGAGCGCAGCATGTACAGCTCACTTTGCAACGGCTATTTTGCTTTCTCTGGGTACACAGGTAGACACTGCCTTTCTTGGCAGATTCTTTTCCACTTGTTTCCTAGGCGACTTCTTTGCATGTTCCGGTATCATTGCTTTCCTGGACTTTGGCATACCATCCAGCATTCTACTGACTCTCAAGACTGAGCATACTCAATGGATCTAGTCCAGAGAAATATTAGCTCTCTCTCCCTTGCTAGCTATGATCTGGATGTTTTAGTATTTCTACTGTAACTCTTGTGGTGATAATATAGCATTTGAAGGAAATAAAAAATCATTTACTTATAAGACTGCAAGCAACTACTCTCCTACGTTCCACATACGGACCACTCACTTGGGCCATTATTTTAAATCTATTGTTGGCAGAGTGAAGACTCTGCCCTCGATGTGCCTTCCTGCAGGTAGACGTGCTACCCGTCTGAACTTCTTTTGTTAACCAGAAAGTCACAGAGAGATTTTGTTTAAAGAGCAGAATTCCATAAAAGTTTCATCTCTACTTTACTAATTACCTCAGACATATATAAGCTTTACTGCCAAATGGGGGAAGAGTTTATAGTAAGTCATTCTTTCAAAGTTTTCAAAGCGTGTTCAATACTCCCACGTCATTTGATCTTCAAAGCAACTCTGTTCTAAACCTACTTCACAGGTGAAGAGTGAATTCAGTGAAGAAATAAGACTTGCCTGCAGTGGCAAAAGTTAGAAAGAGCCAGTCAGTAGGCAAGCACAGGCCTCTGCCATAGTACAAAGCTTTGCCGATTTTCCCCCTCTTTTTTTTAAACACGTGACTTTGCCCATCTTCGGAGAATGTTAAATTTATCTGACCCTGCACATTATCTTTTAATTGTGTGTACATCTTCCTCGGTACCCTGTAGGATTTCTGTCCAATATGTAGTGGTTGATGGCACACAGGCTTCCAAACACACAATTACAACTTCGTAACGCAGGAGTTTCCAGGACCTAGAATTCCTTTCTGAAAATGAATTCCCCAGATGCCCTCAATCTCGGACTGAATGGAGGGAAGTGGAAATAGATTTCCATTCTTGCTTTGGTTCAGATTTGGACCTGTCAGTAACTAGTAACTCCAGGGTACCTATTATGTTCCACACATTAGGTTATATATGCTTTTACAGAAATGAAATGCCTAATCCACGATAGTTTTGGCTGGACTCAATTCCTTTCTGACAGCCTCGAAATTTTGCTCACTTCTTTTCAGAAGGGAAGCATACTTGCAAGCAAATTTCCCAAAAGTTCAATTTTACTGATGTCAGCATTTGTAAGTCCAGTAAATACAGTTCAGACATATAAGAGCAAGGCCACTTGTTTGTTCCTGGCTTCTTAGCCTCAAAATAATCATACAGAAACTATATTATATAAACACTGTTAGTTCCATTAGCTCTAGCTTCTTATTTGCTAACTCTTACATCTTGATTTAACCCATTTCTAGTAATCTGTGTATTGCTACATGGCTGTGGCTTACCAGGTAAAGCTCTCTCTGGCTCCATTGGTGCTCCATGGCTTCTCTCTGACTCTTGCCTTCCTTCTCCCAGCATTTAGTTTCATTTTCTCCACCTACTTCTATTCTGCCCTGCTCTGCTGTAGGCTCAAAGCAGTTCTTTATTAATCAATGGTAACCACAGCATACAGAGGGGAATCCCACATCACAGATGTTTTGGTGTTGGCCTTTTTATTCCTGTCTTATCTGCAAGTAGTAGGGTGGAGCATATGGCTTGTCAGGGCAGCATGATTGCTGATGCAGCCTGTGGCCCAAAGAAAAAGTCTTCTCTATTCCCAACACAAATAAAAGAATCCTACGTAGGATGGTTTGTTGTAAGGAGAGGGCTCCTTGTTTCTCCCAGCCGCCAGGTTTGCTTATACCCAAAATAACCACACAAAAACTATATTAATTAAATCACTGCTTGGCCATTAGCTCTAACTTCTTATTGGCTAACTCTTACAGATTAGTTTAACCCATCTCCATTAATCTGTGTATAGCCACGTGGCAGTGGCTTACTAGAGATTCTAACTGGCATCCATCTCAGGCATAGGATCCATGGCTTCCCTGACACTGCCCTTCTTCCTCCCTGCATTCAGTTCTGTTTTCTCTACCTACCTAAATTCTACCTTATCAACTAGGCTGAAGCAGTTCCTTTATTTATTAACCAATGAAAGCAACACATAAACAGAAGGACCTCCTACACCAACGGTTCATTGTTTTTTTACCAATTTGTCTTGAAAATATTGAAAATAAATGAGTATATATTGGACTGTTAAAAACATAAAATCTGAGTAGTCATTATTCTTTCATATGTATTTAAACTAGTAACAGCAAAAAACGCACAGACTAATTATTTCCTGGATGTACTCACAGTATGCCTCTGGCAGCTAGTAGGTCCAAGGTGGCTGACCTTGGACAGAAAGACCTTCAAAGTGACATAGCCCCCTGTGGCCTCTAATCCACTTCAATCAATCCTGGTCCACACGCAGCTTGTTTTCTAGACCACTGTACTTTCAATCCTTTACATCCTTCTGTCTGCTCAGCAAATGGTCTGAGGTCTTATACTACAGTGCCTTACATGCCTTTCCCCAAATGAAAGTAAACTGCCTTTGAAATAAAAGGAACTGATTTTTCCAAAAATGATTTTCCTCTTTAATTATATTCATCTCCATATCAAATTGAGCTTATGCCTTTATCATCTAAAAAAAAATAAAAATTTCACAGGGACCTAAGAATTGCTGCTCTGTAAATTATAATTCATAAGACTTCTCTCCACCCTTTAATTGTTTGCAAGTTCATTGCAACAGACATCCAAGATGTACATTGCTGATAACACTGTGATGGAAACCTTGTCTCTGAAAACAGGAGTTTAGGCCTCTGATGTTACATTAGCTACTTTCCTGTTGCTATGTTTAAACTTCTGAACAAATGCAACTTAAGGGAGAGAGTAAGTTTGGCTTAGGGTTCCAAACGATAAAAATCCAACTTGATGGGAGGCAGGCAGCAGAAGTGGGAATCCAATCGATCCCTTCTCAAACACATGCAGGATGCAGAGAAAGAACGCAGGAAGTAGGTAAGAGAGAGACTATAAACTCTCAAAGCTTATCCTCTGTATTTACTTATTTTAGCAAGTCTTTGTCTCCTAAAGATTCTATAACTTCCCCAAGCAGAACAACTGAGAGTGGGCCAAGTGTTCAAATATGCGAGTGAGCCTGTGGGGAATATTGATCATGCAGACCTCCATAGGTGTATGCGTTCTTCCTATGAATAGCAGTTTAAGTTGTGTGTGTGTGTTTATAATATGGTATATCATTTCATCTCTGCAGAAGCTGTTCTATTAGGACCAGTAGTACCCCCCAAACATAGTCTCAATATGAGAACTCACTATATATACAAGAAGGTGGTGCTACCATAGAAACTCCTTTCTATGGTAACACCATTTAAATGTGCTTTTTTTTCTCCTTTCTGCATTATCTCAGTGCTTAGATTTCTGATCATACATCCAGTCATTTTAAAAGTAGCTCTACCTCTTGATTTTAGTATTTTCAACTTATTTTAGCTAATAACTCCTGATATCTGCCTCTTTGTCTCCCAGAAGACTGTAGGAAATGCTATTATTAGCTTCAGTAAGATAATGTTCACAATCATTTAAGGAAATTTCTGTAGAGAAGTTCTTCAAAGATTTTTCTTGAGCATAAAATAACTGCTAAGAATTGTCTTTGTGTACTTATATTTAAACATATGAAATCATGGTGGCTTGTAAATTAAAGGCTATTAGTTTATGACTGACAAAATTATCCTGGTAAATGGCAACAACTAATGTCAAAGAGTCCATTAACATTTTTTAACCAACTACAGAAAATATTTATTTCTCTTCTAATATACCTTCCTTTAGCTCTCACTCCTTCAGTGTCATTCCAACCAAGTACACTAGTGTGGAGAGAGAGAGAGACAGAGAGACAGAGAGAGAGAGAGAGAGAGAGAGAGAGAGAGAGAGAGAGAGAGAGAGAACACTCTGGTCACAATTAGTACTGTCTGTTAATAGGTAATCAATGGGCTCATTAGGTTTAGGAACTTCCTTTTTTCTACAGCTACTTTCTAGATGCTTAGAACACTGAGCTTTGCATCCCTGCAACAAGTATCTGAAGTCATTAACTGATTTAAAAAATGTTTATTTGAGTTTCTACATTTGGAGGTTTCAAGCCATGACTCAGTATGCCTTTTGCTTTTGTGTCTGCGGAGGGGCAGCACTTCACTCAGGGTTGTGAACAAAAAGCAAGAAATGAAAAGGTACCTGGTTCTTAATGTCCTCTCTAAGGTTGTACCTCCAGTGACCTACCTCACAAATACTCCATCATTCACAGCATCATTTTTTTTTCAGTTTTTTTTTATTGAGAAAAGGAAAAAAAAAAAAAAACAAGTTTCC
>NC_022010.1:77595830-77615919 GCF_000317375.1 Microtus ochrogaster
TATCCAACCTTACTTTATCCCAATCATCCTTTTTCCCCAAGTTCCCCCCATCCTCCCCTTCTCCCTTTTCTCTCCCCATTTCCCTAGTAATAGCCCTCTAGGGAGGCTCAAGATCCAAATGGTAACCATGCCTCTCCCTTTATAATATATATGTCATTATTAATTCCTGCCAACAGATGTTCTCTCATCTCTTAGAAGTCTTCATAATCTCTGAAAGAAACTCCATTTAAATTTCAATTAAATAACAGCCATATCTTATTTTTGTTTACAAATATCCTATACACTAAAGCAAGCACTTAATGTTCTTAATAGATCCTGGCCTGCTTCTGTAACAAATTTAATTTAATCAATTAAAGCATTTATGTGGTATATGTGTGATTTGTGAGTTATATTATACAATGTAATATATTCCTTGCTTACTATACTAGCCTTCTCTCCAATACTAAGGGTATTTTTTTGTATAGCTAATTTATATTAGCCAGAAAAGCAGGTCCCATGCGGAGAAGAAGGAAAGATGATTGGTAATAAGAGAGAATTAGGTCTGTGTCTACGTCCATGTACATGTATACATGTTCATTAATATGTGTACTTATATAGGCATGCGGAGGCCAGAGGTCAACTTGAGGATACTATTCATCTCAATTGTCTTTTGGGACAGTTTCTCCCTTTTCTGGAATGTGTTAGTTAGGATAGGCTGGCTGACCAATGATTGCCAGGAATCCATTGTCTCTACCTCTCCAACACTAGCATTACAAGAGTATGTCACAACCTCTGGCATTTTTACATGGGTTCCATGGCATTGAACTTGAATTTTCATATATCTAAGACAAGCACTATAATGACTTTGTTGTCTCCCAAGCCCAATAGCAGAGACTATTGTAAGTGGATTATTTTTTATATTTATGCTATGACATTTCAAAGATCGAATAACTTAATGTTACATTTAAGAATAAGAAAGTATTAAAAAAAAAGAATAAGAAAGTATTGTAGGTAAAATTAATGCTTATAGGTGCAAGTAACAGAAAAGAGAACTCTTGCAATTGCCTACAGGAAATTGAAATAGACTATCCAATCCTTGAATCTGGATGGAAAGTGATGTTCACTAAAATGAGTTTTGAGCAGAGGAACACTTAAAAGAAAATGTTGCTTCTCAAATCCACTGCCTTTATCCTCAAATTAAGAGTGACTTGCATGCCAGCATTTATCATCCAGGATCTGTCCTAGCCCTGCCAGAGCTCTGCTTCTGGAGCTCAGATATATTTGCTGGATCCTACGAAACTTAAAGATATGCTCACAGAGATCCAATAAGAGAATAAAATCAATTCTTTTCTTTCCTCTTTTACTGATTAGCTTTATATAAACACAATATCCTAAAGTATATAATATTTTACTTTAGGAAACATGACTTGAATTAATCTCTGCAAGCCAATATTTTCCTCCTATGCCTTCTTCTCATAAAGTGCACAGATTGAATATCTTTGAAATAAACAACATTCTGTTTATTTCCCTAGAAAGGAAACATTACAAATTTTAACCAACATCCCATAATATTTTAACGACTACTTGAAGAACAAGGAATTTTCTCCCTAAGTGAATCAGTAGTCTTTGAGTATATTTCTCCATTTGCCTGGTAGAGTGAGCTACAATTTCATCCTGCCCACAGGCAATGGTGGAAAGCAAATAAAAGAATGGAAGAAAAATGAAAATGTCCTAACAATGGAGATGCTGTATTTTCAGAGATCTCTAAAGCAATTGGAAAGGAGAAGTACATGAACTTCAAGAGCTAAGCTTGTCAGAATTTCCATTACTTGTATCAGAAAAAAAAAAGCAATGGGAGAAGCAGTCACCTATCACTGCAATACTTAATATGAGTCAAGTCTTGGTATTGTTTTTATATATTGTCCATTTTGATTTTTACTACAGTCCACCATTTTAATCTCAGCACTTGGGAGGCAGAGGAAGTTTGAGGCCAGCCTGGTCAACAAAGTGAGTTTCCTACTCCCATCACCAACTTTAAATTTAATGGCAAGAATACACAAGCATTGATTAATAGCTGGGAGTCTAATCATTTAAAAACACAGAGGTGAAATTCAACCTGATTTCCAAATTCCATGCTGCTAACACGCACAGCTGTCATATAAGGTAGGTCCAGGAAGATCATTACAATTGTTTTATTTATACAATGTAAAATGTTTTATTTATACAATGTAAATATGTTTTATTTATATGATGCATGTTATGTATAATATAAAACAAATATATTACACATATATTCCTTGCTGTACTATGCTAACCTCCTCTCTAATACAAAGGGTATATTTTGTCTGGTTAATTTATGGATGTCAAAGGGGGTCACATGCCAAAAAGAAGGAAAGATTAGTAATTATTATATTTACTATATATATTAGCATTATTTTGCTACATAGTTTTCCTTTTTTCTTTTCTTTTGGTTTGTTTTTCAACACAGGGTTTTTCTGTGTGCCCTGGCTATCCTAGAACTCACTTTGTAGGTCAGGCTAGCCTCAAAGTCACAGATATCCTGCCCTTTCCTCTGCCTCCCGAATGCAGAGATTAAAGATGTGTGCCTCTATCCTCCAGCTATGCTTTCACTTCTTATTTCCAGGCTCTTTTTAAGTAACTTAGTCAACCTAAATATAGGGTAGTGGTTTATTTATTTATTTATTTTAGACGCGATCTCACCATGTATCCTTAGCTGTCTTTGAACTGTGTATATAGACCTGGCAGGCCTCTAACTAATAGAGATCAGTTTACCTCTGTCTCTTTAATAATAAAGATGTAAACCATCATGCTTAGTAAAATTTCGTGTGATGTTCCATTCTACAGTACAGATTGTAACGGCATGGAATTTCATTGAGTTGCATGAATTTTAGTTCTGGGTAATTTTGATGAGTGATGTTTTTTATTTATTTGGAAATTTGTTTTAATAAAACGTATATAAAAATTAAAATTAAATGGAGGAAATATTTATCCTTTTTGATGGTTGTGTGGTATTATTACTACTAACCTGTCATATGATGTTTCATGTGCGGGAGTTTTTGTGGTATGTGATGAGCCCAGGGACCCCTTAAGTTTAGGTTGCTTCTTGTTTTGGTAACCCCTAGAATGTTCTGTCATAGAACCCTGGGAAGTCAAGGAAATTCAACGCGAAAGAGGTGCAAACGCAGCTGGAGGACTGTGGAGACTCATAAATGTCACCCCCTCCTAGCTTCAGTGTTCTTTCCCACTTGGTTTGCATTTAATCATGCCCTCAGATCCCAAAGTGAGGAGTACTACAAAAACAGTATCAGCGGCCACTGTGGCCTACACCTCACCAAGAGGAGGGGCCGTGACTGCATAAATAAATAGTGCAACGTTAGAACTGGGCAGTTTGCTGGTCTTTGTGGTCCCTAAAGAAAACTGGTTTGGACCACACAGGACTCCCAGCATTATAAAACAGCAAACCACAACACGGTGTCCATTTGAAGGCTCTCACCACAGTGCAGTTGACTGACTAACCAAAATATTCAGTGTTCAGCCTACTCAGCAAAACCACTAGAAACAAACCTCACTTCCTACTAGGGGGTAGATTCAAGAGCGCTGAAAGTCCAGCCTATGAGTTGTGTCAACCTGCGTCAAAGTGATTCCAACTGGATTATGAAGTAGGAAAATATTCAAAGACATCCACTAATGTGGTTTTGGTAATTAAAAGAAATTGATAGAATTAATGGATTGGTTCCCCCTTTTGTCATTTCCTAGTTAAAATGAAATCATTTTAAGATTTGATTGTATGTTTCCGTGTTGTTTTACCTTTTATTCTTTGCTCTACAAGCTTGCAAAGGATTTCAGAAAAGTTCTGGAAACTTTTCTGAGTTATGAAATCTAAGACTATGGAATTTTTTTTTTTGGAAATGTGGGAGGAAATAAGCTTCCCCTGCCCTCTGAAACACAAACAAGGCAGTCAATTTTAATAACCCACTGTTGGACTAAAAGAGCTGAACCAGCTACTCCAGGTCTGAGTTTTTGGATTTCATCAGACTAGAGGAAAACTTGGTTTGTTCGTACTAAAAAGAATTTTTAAATACAAGATTTTTAAACAGTCAGATTCAACTTCTAAGCAGTTGTAAGGTAGGACACTATCATATTTAGACCTTTTCCATATATATGCAACCCAGCTTGCCTAGATTCTAATCCTGTTATAGTTAGAACAGGAAACCAAAGAGTTTTTGTGACTTTCTCCTCAATTTCACAACTTGCAATTTGAAAATGCTTTGGCATAGAGTTAATCTGAATATGAATCCTAATTGCATGGCCTTAGAGATATAATTAAATTCTTTTCTTTGTTTATAATATGATCCAGCAGTAAGACACATGTAGTTATGAAAGCACAAACTACAGCAGGTGTGAAGTATTTCATTTAATGCCAGGCACATAGGAAGTATTCAATACCTTACTAAACAACTTGCTGAATTTTATGATTCATGTAAGTAGCAGAGCTGAGAGCTACAGCCTCTGTTTAACAGTCTGTGGGACTGCAATATAACAAGGCTAAATGGTTCATTGAACAGGCTCAACTCAAGTGAGGCAAAAACGTGGCATAGCTGTGGTTTTCCATTCATTGCCTTTAAATACTATGTCAAATCCTTTTCTTCACTGCTTTGAAGTTATTTAGGGAAGATCCACAATGTTAGACCTACAGACATAAAAATATATGGGCAAGTTTAGAGAGGCCTGTTTGAGTTACCAATATATCCTTTCAACTCTGACCTTGCAGTCTCTCTATGACCAAATCAGTATTTATGGGGCTTATTTTTATAGCCACACTGTGAAAACTATGTTCTGAGTAGCATGCTGTCCAAGAATACAGACATTTGGGCCATGTTCTGAGGATGAAGAGTAATTTGAAAACTTGTACTATATTCCTGATGCAATGGAACAGATCGTATTTGAGTTCACTGTTATTCTCAACAAATACAAAGAAGAAGAGTATGCTAAATATCAAGTAATAGGCAATAAATTGTGACAAATGTGGAGATTAATATAAAGTATGATTTATCAGTTCCCATGAACCATGAGTATTGACAAGATATAGATCCACACTCTCATGAGGTCAAAGCCTCATTCAGAAGACAGCTGAGGTTATAGTAGTATCTAAGACTAACTTGAAGTTGAGGAAAAACCCTTTATTCCCATAGTCCTGATTCTTGTAGGCCTGTGAAAGCAGTTTCTGGTTCTTTGCTGTCAGCCATCATAGGAACCTTTTACAGTTCACATATCTTATCTCTGGAAAGCCAGACAATGAATTATTCTAGCACCCTAAGTAATAAAGATCCAGCGCCATGAAATTCCAATTGTAAAATAATAAGTGGGTCACATTCAATGAGTAAATTCTACAAAAAAAAAGACATCAGGATTGGTGCTCATGGCTAATAATACCTTTGGCTCTATTGGTCAAATAATATATTTCTTTATTAATTATAGTTATAATTAATATGTACTAATTTTAATAAATATTATGTGTCAAAACAATAAGTAAAATTTTCAATATCCTCATTAAACTATATATTTAATATATATACTCAATATATGGTAAACATATATATGTGTGTATATAATGTATGGATTACAAATCATGGGAGAACAGAGAAACTATTGATCCAATAGCTAAGTTTGATAACTTATTAATACTTGCTCACATAGCTGTTATAACTCAAATATGGTATGCTCTCCACAAGCTTCTGTGTTAAGTGCTTTATTCTCAGGTTTATCACTATTTAGTAGTTGGGACCACTAGACACAGAGGTGTGTACTTTGGGGTAATTTGATTCTAATCCCTCCCTTCTGTGTTTCTTATTAACCATGTGGTGAAGAGCTCTTGTTTTTCACGTGGTCTTGTTTTGTTCAAAAGCATGGTGCCAACCAGCTGTGAACTGAATTATGTTCTCTTATAGAAGATAAATCTGTTCTAAAGGCATTTTGTAACCTGTAAGTCCCTTCACTAAAAATGATCAGGGTTTAACAGAATTAACAGTGTTATATTTGTTTGTGAGGGTCAGTGAAGCATTTTATACTTCATATCAGTACTGTTCACCCATGATTATGAGCTGCATTCATTTCATTATTCAAGGTGTACAATAAGGAATTGATTGAGTCATCATCATGTGGAGGTACTGATTTTTTTAACTGTATGAAATATCATGAGGATGCCTATATGTTTGTCTTTGGATTCACCTTCTAACTTAGCTTCTCTAAGATCGTGAATTATAAGCTCACTCTCCTTTATTTATGGCTAGAAACCAAATATGAGTGAGTACATCCCATGATCCTCTTTTTGGGTCTGGCTTACCTCACTCAGGATAGTGTTTTCTATTTCCATCCATTTGTACGCAAACTTCAAGAATTCCTTGTTTTTTATTGCTGAGTAATACTCTAATATGTATATATTCCATACTTTCTTCATCCATTCTTCCATTGAATCCAAAGACAAACATATAGGCATCCTCCTGAATATTAACCTTCATCAGGCGATGAAAGGAGACAGAGACCCACATTGGAGCACCGGACAGAAATCTCAAGGTCCAAATCAGGAGCAGAAGGAGGGGGAGCACGAGCAAGGAACTCAGGACCACGAGGGGTACACCCACACACTGAGACAATGGGGATGATCTTTCGGGAATTCACCAAGACCAGCTAGCCTGGGTCTGAAAAAGCATGGGATAAAACCGGACTTACATAGCAGACTAGGAGGACTACTGAGAACTCAAGAACAAGGGCAATGGGTTTTTGATCCTACTGCACATACTGGCTTTGGGGGAGCCTAGGCAGTTTGGATGCTCAACTTACTAAACCTGGATGGAGGTGGGCGGTCCTTGGACTTCCCACAGGTCAGGGAACCCTGATTGCTCTTCAAGCTGATGAGAGAGAGGGACTTGATCGGGGGAGGGGGAGGGAAATGGGAGGCGGTGGCGGGGAGGAGGCAGAAATCCTTAATAAATAAATAAATTTAAAAAAAAAGAAAGAAATATCATGAGGATGAACCAAGAAACAGTGTTGGCTACCAAGCATATAAAATGAAATGTAGGAATACTCACCATTTCTGGAAAAAAAAATCAACTTCTAGGTCAGCAACATCCCTCCACTTGGTGTCTATATGCAAAATACTTTTGTTTTTCGTAAGATTTTTCTTACCTACTTCATCTTTTCACACCTCTACATCCCCACTGTGACACAATCTTTTAGTGACCTGGTGGTCCTTGACACCATTTCTGCTGCTAAGACAGTATGCATGTTCTGCAGCCTATCTGGCCTTAGGGATAGATGCATGCTACTGCCTGCTTGAGTATTTTGACATGTCCTTAGCTATCTAAATGAAAATTGGAAGATGAGTTCTGCTTGCTTGAAACCCTTTGTCCATAAATAAAACCACAAATAGGAGAAAACTGATAGGCTAGTATGCCAACTTTTGTTTTAAAAAAAAACGAGTATTCTGTATTTTGAGAAGAATCCCCTTGTCTAGTTCCAAGTGAATTTTAATTCATTTTTGAGCTTTGTTTGAATTTCCGGCCATCAGTCTCTTTGTCATAGTTGTTTTCTTTATAAAGCAAGCCTTTAATACTGAATGCAAACTTATTAATATAAATATTACACTAATGGTGTTATAACTTTTTCAAGGCAAAGAAATTCCATGAAGCATACTAAATTCTAAGAAAATAATATTTAAAAACCATAACAATGTAGCATATGGAAATGAAAAAATTTCTTTCTATTTTTAGTACTTTGGTGTGCTTAAAGCAGAATATTTTATATGCTGTGTTTTTAATTTGTTTTACTTTAATTTCTACTTTCAGCATTTCAGCTTTGACTCCTATGCTAACTCTCAATAAAGAAAAGTATGACCCATAAAACAGACACTTGAAAGAAGTCATGGTCATCTGAGTCACTTGACATCTCCTGCTTCTTACCTTGTACCAAGACTGCACACTGTGTGTGTTGAAGGAAGGACCTTCATCCAAAATCCAGAGTCCAGAAGTCTGAAATTATACATTAGACTGTCTTAACAGTGGCAACTTTCAGCATAGCAATTTTATACAATGGAGTAGAACTCTACAATTCTAAGTTTGTGTATAGGTAGTTCTCTTTTAAATCAGTAGCCCTCTGTGGAACCTGACTAATAAAATAGAAGCAACGTGGAACCTGGAAAACATTATCATTCCTACCAGGCTTGATTTCTATCCAAATACATTTTCCTCTGAATTGTATGTCAACAACATGAAGATAAAAGCAGGAAGTCAATCACAAGACACCACATTCTCATAAAAATTTAGGAAAACAGTTGGGGGGAGCAAGAAATGAGGCATAACCCAGATTCCTGGCTACCTCCAGATAGAAGAGAGTAAAATGCTGTTGTAGTGTGGATATACAAAACTCTCTTCCTCATATTCAGGGAGCCACTTTCTAGGTCTTACTGACTTCATATTGAAAGCCCAAATACCTAACACTCAACACCCACATAACTCTAATAAAACAGACATCAGACACATGCTTCCATGCATAGATAGTGGATACACAGATACATTGTTAGTTGACTTATGGAAAAGATAGGACATTGTACATGTATACTAGTACATATGAACACAAATGAAATATATGTGGGTATAGATGTCAGTTTTCCTGTTGCAGAATGGCAAACTGTAAAGTAATCTTGTATTTGTCTTTTTAAAAGCAAAGCAAATAAACTAAATACCTCAAACTCCTTTGTAATTTCAGTGTGCATTTTGATTGCATCTTCCCAAATAAGCTTACCAGATGCTAATGTTTATATCCACATCCTTATATTTCTTAATATCTGTATTTCTATCCAAATGCATGTATTAAAATAACCAAATTTTTAGGATAAATTATTTATATTTTACCTACTAAAGGGAAAAATCCCATTCTATTTAATTATTCTTATTAGTCCTTGGAATAAAGTTCCATATGCAGTCACAGTTAGGAGATCTACAATATTTTCAGGAAACTCTGGATTTGGAAGGAAAATCATAAACATCTGTGATCTTGCCACCCCAAGCCTATTTCCCAAAGGACCCCCAGCTCCTCTCAACTATCCACCACACGATAATTACAAAAGTTCCAAATCCTCACATGATCCCAACACTCTGGCCATAGTTTATTCATTTAGGGATGAGAGCCAGCCACAGGTTGAATCTATTAGTCTATCCCCGGATTTCAGAACTTTAAACTTGTAGCCAAAGCCAAGTGGGCTTTTTACTGCCATCTGAAATAAAAGTCAGTTTGAAATGAATGAGAATAAATCCAACATGTGTCACAAGGAACGAGGTTAAAAGCTGGTTCTTGGCTCCTGCTCTCCTAGCCTCGACTGTACCCCTTCACCGTCTACAGTTTAGTTCTTTAACCAGCCCTTGGAACCCAGCAGCAAATAAGCTTTTGTGTTATGAAATACGGACAAGGTGCCTTTCTTTCCCAGAGGGAAAGGATAAGAGACTGCCAGATTGCACTGGGACACAATTGTCCTAGTATTTTGCCGCTTAATTTTATGAATTTAATTTTATGAATTTAATTTTTGAATTTAAGTCTCTAAGACCATTCATCTTGAAAGTCTCCCGAACTGCAGAGCATTGATCTAAGTGTAACTGTCTATGCAGTGACTTTGAGCTCTCCCTGCATTTCCTCTTGCCACTAGGTACCGTAACTGACCTTGGTTTGCTTTATCTTATCTAGAGTCATTCAGACCTGGAACATACACAATGCAATGTTATGTTTCTAATGCAGTTTGCCCCTACATTTCCATAGGACATTGAATGAACTATGGGATGTAAGAAACAATTGGGAGAGAATAATGGGCCTTTTCTTTCAAATTATGATTAAATTTTTAAATGAGTATTTATAAATAACGTGTTGGTGTATGTATGCATATGTGTATGTGTTTTGCAGAATTATGTCATTATTCATGTGTGGAAATCTGAGTACTACTTTCAAGAGTTAATGTTCTTCTTCTACCATGGAATCCACATGGAATCCAGGGGTAGAGCACTGGTCGTAAAGCTTACATGGCAAATGAGCTTACTGAGCCATCTCCTGAGGCCTAATAATTAAAATATATATAATTCAAATTTAATATATATATAATTTAAATCTGGATTCCTCTTCTTCATCAATTGCTATAGTTTCAGTAAAAATACTATTGAACATGATGACCACAGAATTTAATAATAAAATAGTCTTAGCTTCCATTCCTTAAATCCTCAAAGTGACTCTGAAAAATAATACCTGAACAGCAAGAATACAGGTTTTCTGACTGAAAAGCAAAACACAAAATATGTGTCTAAAGTATCAGAAACTAACTGAAAAAGGAAAGTTGAATGTTTTTAAAAACACAGGTTTTTTAATAAATTGAACACAGCACATTCTGCCTATGTGAAAATAATTTTTTTTTTCTCAACGCCCAGAAGGAGTGGTCCCTTCCAGTGAAGAGTTTGTCTTGAGCAAGAGCCAAGGGAAACATTTGTAGTTGAAGCCCTCACCTCAAATATTTCACTTCTAGAATCTTTGGGGAAATTGAATGGTGGTTTTTGTTTTGTTTTGTTTTGTTTGTTTTGGTATTCTACTGGAGTATTTTCTGCACATGCATGAATGTGTGTGTGTGTGTGTGTGTGTGTGTGTGTGTGTGTGTGTACGAGAGAGGGGGAGAAAAAAGGGAGAGAGAGAGAAAGAGAGAGAGAGAGATGATTCATGACAGATATCTTTAAAATATATGATTATAAAAGGTTAGTCCGCAGTTGCAGAATCTTATAAAAAGGCCTGAAATTGTTTCCAAGGGTATACACTTATTTAGAAACAAAGTATCTGGATTTCACCCTTCTTTGGTCTGTTATTAATTACTCACAAAATGTAGTAGGACATTGAAGTTTTGGTGACGAATAATTGTCTATGCTGATGCTTCGAATGTGGCACACTGCATTAGAGAAACCACCATGTGGGTTAAATGCAGACTATCAATATTTACTCACACTAACCTAAACAGTAAGCCTCTCACTTCAGTGGCCCTGAAACAAGGTCTTATATATAAATTACTTGTCTCCTGCCAATTTCCATAGGGACACTATAAAAATGTTAATTCAGTATATAAATCATGTTAATTTATTTAGAAAATCAAATTGTATATGCCACTGTAATGTAGGCCTGTGTGGCCAATTTGTACAGGATGGATTTAAAAGTGTAATATTTAAGCAATAGTAAAGAGGGCTTTTCTGTGTATTTATTTAACTTTCCTTGTTTTTTAAAGTGTATGATACTGTTTTTGCAGGGCACTGTTAGACAAATGGCAGAGGATATTTTGTGAATGAGTAACTCACTTTTTTTTTCCATTCCTTAGAAAAAGACTAGTTATTGGCTAAGGTCCATGCATCCATCAGTCAGCACCAGATGAGTAGAAATTTCTGGACCCTTATTGCTAGGGCAACATGGCTGAACTCTTCCCAGGTTTCTCGCTACTTGTCCATCACCCTTTGCCAGGGAGCACCTGACTTCATTTCACTGAGCATTCATTTCTGTCTAGTTCAGCTAGGGATATTAAGTCCAAGACTCCTAGGTCATTGTCACATTTACTCCTGTGGTTTCTAATCCAAGTATGCTTCTGTTTCCTTGTCTGAGTCCCAAGTGCCCTAGCTACTGAGAAATTTTCATGATATGTTTTCTGATACTCAAGACCCCATATCAACAAAATCTTTTCTAACTTTAAATTCTCTGAAATATCCCTTTCCTTTCTTTCTGAGGAAATATCAGCTCCTCTCTGAGGATATTATTTACCCAACACTCTTAAAGACGTTTTCTTCTCCCCTAGTGCCACATGGACAGCTGGACACAATGGCTGCAAAGCATGCCTGTGACTACTCAAGTCTGAAGGCATCTCAATGTGGTGCAGGGTTGGCCACAGCAGCCACAGCCCATCCATCGACACATTACTCTTGGAGATCTGCAGGGTTTTAATCATTGTCATGCATTTCCTTGTTACTACTCTTCCAATTTTCAATTATGCCAGATTCAAAGAAAATACCTATTAATATCCTAATTTGTTCCACCTTTTCTTCCTGGTTCTTCACCCTGTCTTAGCCAGTGTCATTACCACTTCTTTGAACATTTCGTTACCAATAATAATAACAAATCTGTAACTTTACCCTTTAATAGCAAACTAATACAATCTTCTCAACATTTACCTGCCATACTCCATTTTTTACATTCCTTTACAATTAATCCAGAGACTACCAATTTCTCACTGCTTCCCTCTGCACTGGTCATGTTTTCACATATGAATTAGATTAATGGTAATGTTCTCCTGCATATATTCTCAATTTTCTTTTCCCTCTTTTCTTTAACAAACTATTTTTATTCCTTAACCCCATTTAAATCCAGATTTATATACTATATATTGAATTTATGCTGGTAAATATAGTAAAACAAAACCAAACCACTCCACCCAGGAAAAAATTAAATTAAATCAGAGAGTGCAGAAGCTGTGGGAAAGTATGCTCTTTCAATATGGTGACTTGCCCTCAGTGCTTTCAGAAAACCACAGAAGTGTTCCTAGATCCCACGGTACCTTGTCTGCTCTATACCCATTAGAATTTCTGCCACATGAAATCTACTTTTCTTTGATATGACTTTTACTAAATAATCTTGTATAGTAATAGTAACTTGGGGTCTTCAGAGGAGTGCCATGTGAGTGTGGGGTTGGCTCAAAATTATCGCACATAGAAATGTTTCAATTCCATTGTAATCTTATGGGACCACTGTGACCTGTATAGCCTCCATTAACAAAATAAGGCAGTACCCTACAATAAATGTATTTGCTTAGTTGATCTGTTTATTCTCTTTCTTTCTTAATTAAAATAAAGCTTGTTGAAGATCATGTTATTTGGGCTCTAATTAGCTATATTACTCCTCTATTATCTCTAAACACAGTGTAGATATTCAATAGATACTTGACAAATATCTATTGAGTGAATAACCAGTTTTAGAATAGTCCTTGATTTTTGTTTGAAGCAGAAGCCACTGAAATGTGAGGGACTCATTTTAATCCATCCCATAATAAATTTATAGCTCAAACAGTTGAGGAAGCACATACATTCCCTAACCACACAGCCTTAAGTTTTTCAAATATTTGAGTTAAAATGTGTTGGTTATTACAAATAAAAATTTTCATTTTCTTTCTCATAGATGCTGCTTCATTATGGTTTTAAAAAATATAATGCATTTTTCTCGTTTAACAGAGGCTTTAAGAAATTACCATGGGTTTAGAAATGATTCAAACTGAGTGACTTCTAAAAATGCAGAATGTGGGGCAGGAGGACAATTCTCCATTATAACTACCATGCTGGGTTAAAGTAAATAAATTTAGCCTTAATTTATGGTAAGTATTCATTTCAACAGGGGTTTAGAATAGAGAGACAATTTGCAGAAAGTCGCTTCACAAATTTAGGTTTTATTCATCCTCCAATGATATGGAGACTTGGCCTTTCAAAGTGAGTTCTATATTTATAGCCAAATATTCATAGAAAAGTGACTGGTTCTTTAAAATATTTATGTATAAGACCCAAGAAAAGCTCACGCTAGGCATAGGTATAGCATTTCATTTCTACAGAATAATGTTCTTCTCCAGGATCAATCAAGAATCGAGCTTATGATCCTCTCGAGCAAAATTGTGACATGTGTCTCTTCCGAACGCTACCTGATCTTCCATAGACTTTTGCCTCGAGCAAAGATATTTTGTTGTGTGATTCATTCCGAGTTAATTACCGAACTCCAATAGATGGCACTGAATAGATGTTGTCTCATCAGTATGCAGAACTGTTCCATAGCTTGAAGAGAGAGTAAAGAAAAGACTTCTTAATTATACCCTACGTTCCCACTCATTAATTGACCTTCTTTCAAATAACCATAAATCAACTAATGTGGTGTAGATTTCAGACATGTTAACAAATGTCTATGTAACGCAGTGTGTCTTTCAGAAGAACTGTACCCATTTTTATCAGTTCTGTTTATCATCATTATTAGACAATTAGTTCCAACTAATGATACAAAAATAAAAGTGATTATTTTATCTTTTCTTTTATGATTGCATTATTCCTAATGTGTATATCCCATAGCCCAAGTTCCTAAGGTTCTCCCACGATTTCTTCTCTTACTCAAGATTATTAAAATGAAGTGATAAAGGAGATGTAAAATAGACTAGGAACTCTCATGTACATTGCTTTTTCTATGGTTAAAGCAGCTCTGGCAATCTGGAATGACTAGCTTCAGATAGACGACAGCAGAATCAGATGGTGAAACACAGAGAGCATGAGCATCATCTTTTGTTTCAATGATGACTTTTGGAACTCAATACCACAGGGAAAAGTTTTGAAGCAGTGTCTTAGTTGGGGTTTCTATTGCTGTGATGAAACACTGTGACCAAAAGGAAGCTGGGGAGGAAAGGGTTTATTCAACTTCTACTTCCACAGCATTGTTGATCATTGAAAAAAGTCAGGACAGGAGATCAAACAGGGAAGGATCCTGGGAGGCAGGAGCTGATGCAGAGGCCATGGAGGAATATTGCTTACTGGCTTGCTTAACATGGCTTGCTCAGACTGTTTTCTTATAGAACCCAGGACTACCAGCCCAGGAATGGCACCACCAACCATAGACTGGACCTTTACCCATTGATTACATGAGAAAATGCCCTCCAGCTAGATCTCATGGAGGCATTTCCTCAATTGGGGCTCCTTCCTCTTTGATGACTCTAGCTTGTGTCAAGTTAACACACAAAACTATCCAGGACAACCAACTCCTTGTCAAACTGACACACAAATATGTCACTATTAAGCCACAAACCTTTTTTTTTCTTATTGATCCCCAACATTTCACTCTAAAAACATAAATAACTTTAAAAGTTCCACAGTCTACAAATTCAAACCCTTTAAATTTTCAGTGCCTTTTAAATAACTAATCTTTTAAAATCCAGTCTTTTAAAATTCAAAGTCTCTTAACTGTGGGGTCCGGTATAATACTTTCCTATTGGAAGAGAAGAAAAAAAATCAGGACATAGTCACATTCAAATCAGAGTCAAACTAAATTCCAACCTTACAATGATGATCTTCTGGATTCCTTCAAACAGTGTGAGTCACTTCTCTGGCTTTGCCCTCTGCAGCACACACAGCTTGTCTTCTAGGCTCTGGGTTTTTTCCAAGGACTTGGGTCACTTCCCCAGTTCTGCCCTCTGTAACACACACAGCTTGTTTTCCAGGCTCTGGGCTTCTTCTCCAGGGGGCTTGGATCAATTCTCCAGCTCTGTCCTTTGCAGCATGCATGACTTATCTTCTGAGGTCAGGTGGGCCCACTCTAATCCACTGCAGCTGCTCTTCTTGTGGTCATCTCCATGGTACTGGCATCTCCAAAACAGAGGGTCTTTTGTCCCAACTGGGCTGGGGTTTCACCAATACCCTTTCATAGGTGCCCTTCATGGTGCCAAACCTCAACTTCTTTGCATGACCCCTTCATTCCTGGGTTTTCAACAGCCATTGAGGCTGCACCTGTACTAATGGTCTTTCACAGTGCCAAGCCTCAGCTACTCTCCATAACCCCTACATGCTTTCAAAACTAGTACACCAGTACTGTGTGATGCTTACACATTACCAAGTCTGGCAGCATGGGGTAAAATCTTGGTTCCCTCTGGTACCCAGTTTCTCTATGTTTGCAAGAAACACTTCCCAGAATAACTCACCTCAGAGATGCAGGTCTTTTATTAATCCCTGCTAATTTCTTTGCTCCAGCTGACCAACATCCATTGTCCCAGTAACATAAAGACTTCACTTCAGTAGTTCTGGTGTCTTGTTAATCACAGCTGAGTCTTCAGCCCCAGCTAACCAGAGCCACAGAATCTTAATTCAAAACAACAAATGGCCCCCAAAGAGTTTTTAAACTTTCCTCTGAAACTTTACAAGCCAGGCCTCCATCATCTGCACTGCTCTCAATATTCTTATCTTCCAAGGTCCCACAGAGCATCCATCCCACAGAGCTCTTAACAATACTCAATGGCTCTCATAGCCCAAAGTTCTAAAGTCGGTTCACAATTCTCCCCAAAACATGGCTAGGTCTGACCCAGCAATACCCTGCTATGCTGGTACCAACCGGTCTTAGGTCTGTCCCAGCAATACCCTGCTATGCTGGTACCAACTGGTCTTAGGTCTGTCCCAGCAATACCCTGCTATGCTGGTACCAACTGGTCTTAGGTCTGTCCCAGCAATACCCTGCTATGCTGGTACCAACCGGTCTTAGGGTTGCTATCGCTCCAACAGCACAGCATGACAACAAAGCAGGCTGGGGAGGAAAGGGTTTATTGGACTTACACTTCACCATTGTTGATTATCACTTAAGGAGGTCAGGATGGGAACTCAAAGAAGGCAGGATCCTAGAGGCAGGAGCTTTTGCAGAGGCCATAAAGAAGTGTTGCTTACTGGATTGCTTTCCATGGCATGTTTTGTCTGCTGCTTTGTTAGAGAACCCAGGGCTACCAGCCCATCGATAGCACCACCCACAATGGGCTGGACCCTCATTGACCATTAATTGAGAAAATACCTTACAACTGGATCTCTTGGAAGCACTTCCTCAACTGAGGCTCCTTCATTTCTGATGAATCTAGCTTGTGTCAAGCTTACATTCAAAGCTAAAAAGTACACTAAAGTGTTTATGTCCAAAAGAACAAGAACCAGAAGCCTATGGTATATAAAAAATAGTTTAGCATATTAGTTGGGATGATATTGAGCTTATGACAAGAAAAGCTTTTCCCTGTCTGACTTACTAACACTCTCACAAGACGAAGAGTGAGAGGAAGAGAATGTTTGACACTGCTGAGACTCTCCTCATGGCTCCCTGACCAACTGCACCTGCCTAGGCTTGCAAAAGTGCAAAACTCAGGGATGCTGTGAGGAAGCAGGACACCAGAAGGGACAAACTGTACTTCAAAAATTCAATAAAACATTTTATATTCATTTATAATATTGATTATGTAGTTATTCATTCTATTTTTATTTTTTTAAATTTTCTTTAAAACAAAACACTATCTTTTTTCATTATGCATACCCAATCCAGGTTGCTACTCTCTCCCCTCTTCCCATGCCCTCTACTTACCTCCCCCCACCTCACTCTCCATCCACTCCTCAGAGAGGGTAAGGCACATTGCCTTGGGGAACTTACAAGGCCTCCTTACTATATTTACGCGGAGCAAGGTATCCATCCAAAGAGAATAGGTTACCCCAAAACCAGTACAAGCAGTAGGGATAAATCATTGTGCCAATTCCAGAGGTCTCTCAGTCTGCCCAAGCCATGCAACTGTCAACCACATTCAGAGAGACTACTTCGGTCCTATTCTGGTTCTTTCCCTGTCTGGATGGAATTGCTGAGCTCCCATTAGCTCAGGTAGACTGTTTCAGTGGGCGTCTCCATTATGGCTTTGACCTCTTTGCTCATATTCTCACTCCTCCCACTCTTCAACTGGACTTGGGGAGCTCAGTCCAGTGCTCCAATGCAGGTCTCTGCCTCTGTTTCCATCAGTTGCTAAATGAAAATTCTATGGAGATATTTAAGATATTTATCAATCTGACTACAGGGCAAGGTCAGTTCAGACACCCTCTCCTCTATTGCTTAGGTTCTAAGCTGCGGGTCATCCTTGTGAATTCCTGGGAATTTCTCTAGAGCCAGGTTTCTTGCTAATCCCATAATGGCTCCCTAAGCAAAATATCTCTTTCCTTGTTCTCATCTCTGTCCTTCCTCCATCTCAACTCTCCCATTTCCTCATGTTCTCCTGATCCCTCCTCTTCTCCTTCCCCTTCCCCTTCCACTCTCCCTCCTCCCCTCACCGCTACATTCCCAATTTTGTCAGGTGATCTTGCCTATTTCGACTTTCCAGATGGATCTATATATGTTTTTCTTAGGTTTCACCTTATTACTTAGCTTCTCTAGGATCATAAAATCCTTTGTTTATAGCTAGCATCCACTTATAAATGAGTACATGCCATACTCATCTTTTTGGGTCTCGGTTACCTCACTCAGGATGGTGTTTTCTAGTTCCATCAATTTGCATGCAAAATTCAAGATGTTACTGTTTTTTACCTCTAAGAAGTACTCTAATGTGTAAATGTGCCACATTTTCTTTATCCATTCTTTGGGTGAGGGGCATCTAGGTTGTTTCCAGGTTAGGGCTATTACAAATAATGCTGCTATGAACATAGTTGAATATATCTTTATAGTATGATTAAGCATCTTTTAGGTATATGCCCAAGAGTGGTATTGCCGGATCCTGAGGTAGGTTGGTTTCCAATTTTTTGAGACACTGCCATACTAATTTCTAAAGTGACTGATCAAGTTTTCAATCCCACCAGCAATGGAGGAGTGTTCTCCTTACATCACATCCTCTCCAGTATAAGCTATCATTAGTGTTTTTGATCTTAAACATTCTGACAGGTGTAAGATGGTATCTCAGAGTTGTTTTGATTTGCATTTCCCTGATGGCTAAGGATGTTAAATATTTCTTTAAGTGTTTTTCAACCATTTGAAATTTCTTCTGTTGAGAATTCTCTGTTTAGTTCTGTACTCCATTTTTAATTGGGTTATTTGGAATTTTGATTTCTAATTTTTTGAGTTCCTTATGTAGTTTGGAGTTCAAACCTCTGTCTGATGTGGAGTTGGTGAAGATCTTTTCCCTTTCATTAGACTGCCTTGTTGTCTTATTGACTGTGTCCTTTGCTTTACAGAAACTTCTCAGTTTCAGGAGGTCTCATTTATTTATTGTTGCTCACAGTGTCTGTGCTACTGGGGTTATATTTACAAAGTGGTCTCCTGTGCTTATGCTCCTTACCACTTTCTCTTCTATCAGGTTTAGTGTAGTAGGATTTATATTGAGGTCTTTAATCCATTTGGACTTGAGTTTTGTGCATGGGGATATATATGGACTATTTTCATTCTTCTACATGTTAACATCTAGTTATGCTAGCACCATTTGTTGATGATGTTTTCTTTTTTCCATTGTTTAATTTTAGTTTCTTTGTCAAAAATCAGGTGTTCATAGCTGTGTGAATTAATATCTGAGTCTTTGATTTGATTCCATTGGTCAACCTCTCTGTTTTTGTGCTAGTACCAAGTTATTTTCATTACTGTAGCTCTGTAATAGAGCTTGATGTCAGAAATGCTGATGTCTATGGAAGTTCCTTTATTGTACAGGATTGTTTTCACTATTCTGTGTTTTTTGTTTTTCCATATGAAGTTGATTATTGTCCTTGTAAAGTCAGTGAAGAATTGTTGGGATTTTAATGGGGATTGATTTGAATCTATTACTTTTGGTAGGGTTGCCTTTTTTTATTATGTTGATCATCCCTATCCGAGAACATGAGAGATCATTCCATTTTCTTGTATCTTCTTCAATTTCTTTCTTCAAAGACTTAAAGTTTTTGTTGAATAGGTCTTCACTTCTTTGGTTAGTGTTACCACAGGGTATTTTATGTTATTTGTGGCTATTGTAAAATGTGATGTTTCTGTGATTTCTTTCTCAATCCCTTTATCGTTTGTATATAGGAGGGCTACTGATTTTTTTTTAGTTGATCTTGTATCCTGCCACATTACTGAAGGTATTTGTCAGCTTTAAGAACTCTCTGTTAGAGTTTTTGTGTCACTTATATATACACTATCATATCATTTGCAAATAAACAAAAGTTTGACTTCTTCCTTTCCAATTCGAATTACCTTTATCTCCTTTTGTTGTCTTATTGCTATATCCAAAACTTCAAGAACTATGTTGAAAAGAGATGGAGATAGTGGACAGCCTTGTCTGTTTATGATTTTAGTGGAATCATTTGAGTTTCTCTTCATTTAATTAGATGTTGGTTGTTGGCTTGCTGTTTATTTCTTTTATTATGTTTAGATATGTTTCTTGTATGCCTGATCTCTCCAACACCTTTATCGTGAAGGGATGTTGGATTTTATTGAATACTTTTTCAGATTGTGATTGGATGATCATATGGTGTTTCTCTTTCAGTTTATTTATATG
>NC_022010.1:77616564-77641584 GCF_000317375.1 Microtus ochrogaster
ATTGATTCTTTGGATTGTTTTCTTTGTTTCTATTTCATTTATTTCAGTCCTCAATTTGATTATTTCCTTTCTTCTACTCCTCCTGAGTGAGTCTGTTTCTTTTTGTTCTAGAACTCTCAGTTGTGCTACTGTGTTACAAGTGTGAGCTTACTTTACTTTCTTTATGTGAGTAATTAGTGCCATGAACTTTCCTCTTAGCACTGATATCATAGTGTCCCATAGTTTGGGGAATGCTGTGTCTTCATTTTATTGAATTCTAGGAAGTCTTTAATTTCTTTCTTTATTTGTTCCTTGACCCAGGGTTCATGGTTCAATTTCCTTGAGTTTGTTGTCCTTCTGAAAGTAGTGTTGTTGTTAAATTCTAACTTTAATCCATGTTGATCTGATAAGATACAGGTGGTTACTCCAATAATTTTTTTTTTTTGTATCTGTGAAGGTTTGCTTTGTTGCCGAGTATGTGGTCAATTTCAGAGAAGGTTCCATGAGGTGCTGAGAAGAAAATATATTCTTTTGTGTTTGGGTGGAATCTCCTATAGGTGTCTGTCAAGTCCATTTGAGTCATGACATCTGTTAGTTCTCTTATTTCACTGTTACGTTTCTGTCTGGTTGACCTGTCCATTGGCAGGAGTGGAGTGTTGACATCCCCTGCTATTAGCATGTGGGGTTTGATGTGCGATTTGGAGTTTGTGAAGTTTGATATGTGATTTAAACTTTAATAATGCTTCCTTTACATATGTGGGTGCTCTTGTATTAGGGGCATAGATGTTCAGAATTGAGACTTTATCTTGTTATGAGGATAAGTGTCCTTCTCCATCTCTTCTGATTGATTTCAGTTTAAAATCTATTTTGTCAGATATTAGGATAACTATGTTTGCTTGTTTCTTAGGTCCATTTGATTGGAAAACCTTTACCCACACTTGTAACTCTGAGGTAATGTCTGTTTTTGAAGTTGAGGTGTGTTTCTTGGATATAACAGGAGTCTGGATCCTATTTTCACATCCATTCTCTTAGCCTGTGTCATTTTATAGGTGAATTGAGTCCATTGATATTAAAACATATTAATGAACAGTGGTTTTTAATCTCTGTTATTTTGGGGGAGTAATGGTTGTGTGTTTCTCTTTTTGGGTTTTTCTGGTGGTAAGTTATCTGAATTTATATGAAGGCCAGAGTCTCAGTAGTTACCCTGAGGCAACGCCTGGCTGCAGGAGCAACCACAAGCTGAGATCACCTGACCCCCACCCAAGAACAGACCATTCAAAGGAAATACATAGCATTCCAAGCACTGTAGATAGAAACACCTGTCAGCACAATTCACCAGGACACCCTAGACAAATGTCAGTCAATCAGGGGCCTTAAAACCTCAGGAACCCCTCACTCTCACCTTTACTACTATAAAACCCCATATCACCATTGAACCTTCATCTGGTGATGGATGGAGATAGAGACAGAGACCCACACTGGAGCACCAGACTGAGCTCCCAATGTCCCAATGAGGAGCAGAAGGAGGGAGAACATGGCCAAGGAAGTCAGGACCGTGAGGGGTGCACCCACCCACTGAGACAGTGGGGCTGATCTATTGGGAGCTCACCAAGGCCAGCTGAACTGTGACTGAAAAAGCAAGGGACAAAACCAGACTCTCTGAACATGGCGGACAATGAGGGCTGATGAGAAGCCAAGGACAATGGCACTGGGTTTTGATCCTACTTCATGTTCTGGCTTTGTGGGAGCCTAGCCTGTTTGGATGCTCACCTTCCTAGACCTGGATGGAGGGGGGAGGGCCTTGGACTTTCCACAGGGCAGGGAACCCTGACTGCTCTTCAGACTGGAGAGGGAGGGGGAGAGGAGTGGGGGGAGGGGGAGAGGAGTGGGAGGAGGAGAAGGGAAATGGGAGGCTGGGAGGAGGCAGAATTTTTTTTTCAATAAAAAATAAATAAATAAAACCCATTCTAAATGAGCTTGAGGCTCCTTTGCTCTCTCGATCTACTCTGTGCAGTCACAGCTTGTGCTTTAGAGTTCCTCTCTTGGTCCTGTCAGCAGGAGTTATCCTGCTGGCTGGCTAGAAAAGCTAAGTCAGGTGGCGGAGGGACCCAGGGTTTTGCCCCACTATGGAGGTCCTAGAGGGTGGTGTGTCCCATCAGGTGGCTGCTCACTAACATCTCGGCCTTCACTGTATTGTAGCAAGCTGTGTTTCAGACTTCCACTGAGGTTGCAGGAAGATAGGCAAGTTTGGGGGTGGGATGGGGCTAGTAGCTGGCAGGGTTTGGTGGATGGGGGTGGGTATTGAGGCAGCCTACTTGCAGGAAACTCTCCAGCTGGCTGGTGATAGAAGCCAAAGCAGTTGGGGGAGGGGTGTGGGGTTGGGTTGTGCCCCACTATAGAGGTCCTAGAGGGTGGGGTGTCCCACCAGGTGGCTGCTCACTCATCTCTTGTCCCTCTCTGTAATATAGCAGGCTGTGTTTCAAAGTTCCACCAAGGCTGGAGAAGGATAGGCAAGAGTTCATTTTAAAGAAGAAAATACTGACATCACATGGGAAATCTTCCTATATTTTCAGGGTTATGTACTGGAACACTTGCTAATTAAAACCTGCTGGTGGTAATTTCAAACAGGTAAACTTAAAAATACTAGAACAAGCCAGGCAATGGTGGGGCACGCCTTTAATCCCAGCACTCGGGAGGCAGAGGCAGGCGGATCTCCGTGAGTTCGAGAACAGCCTGGTCTACAGAGCTAGTTCCAGGACAGGCTAAAAGCCACAGAGAAACCCTGTCTCGAAAAACAAACAAACAAACAAAAAAATACTAGAATGAAGCATACAAAATGTGTGTGAAAAAATGTGTATGACTGTTAGTCTAGGAATTAGAGTGTTCATTATATTTACTTCCTTTGAATAGGAAATTGTCTCTTAAAAGCATCAAAAAGATCATGAGCTAAGCCAACAATACTTGGAACACTGTCAGCACTTCTGTATAAAAGGATTTAATTTCATACAAGCTTTCCTGGATGCACCTTGGCACTCTGCACCTCATATTTACATTGAGAAAATAGTTTATCACCCTGAGTATAGTTTGTGATGAGTCCAAGGTTTTGTTTCCAAGAAATGCTCTTATTTATTCCTCAATTCTTAGTCATACCAAGTTTTACTTTCTCTGAGTATAGTGGAAAATCAATTGACTACCAGAAATAACTAAATACTGTACTTTGCATCTTTGCACATTTTCATTTTTGTGACATCTCTAGTTCATTGCCAAAACATCTAATTTATACAACTATTTTAGCCAAGCTTTTGAACTCAAATGTGAATGAAATTAAAACACATTTTCGAAAATTTTCTTAAAATATATTGTCTATAGACATAAGTCAAACATTCATACCTGTTTTCTTTTCATGTGTATGTGTGTGTGTGCTATGTGTGTGCACGTATGAGATGATAAAGCCTCTTAAATTATAAGGATAAATTTTTATTATTATTAAAAATGCAAATAACATCCTCACTCAAATCACTAAGGAACGCACCTTGTATAACCCAGTTTTCATTATTTACCCAACTATTTTAATAAACTTCCAGGATTGAAAAATCCAAGTAGAAAGAATAACAAATCAGATTCATTATAAAATTTTTGGTCTACCTGCACATATTTACATTTGTAATATAAGCTTGTTACATGTTACCCAAATACTCCTGGCTTAGCTCGTGTTCTTTTCTATGCTTTTAAGAGGCATTTTTTTATATAAAGGAAGCAATTGAATATAATGACCCCCACTGCACAAATTAACAATGGTATGCATTTTATTATGTTTTACTCCAATATTTCCATAAAACCCACTTTCATAAGGAAATATAGTCACAGTACATCTTCAATATAATTTATAGTAAAAACTATATTTATCTTTCTTAAGATATTACTATCCTATATACATTAAAAGACAGAACAGCAGACACCTTATAGAAAAGTCCTACTCAGGAAGTGATTCAAATGATTATAAGAGTCAGAGAACTATTGTGTGCCTACTTATAAATAGCATCCCCTAGGCATGGCAGGAAGAAATGCACCCATGAACCTCAACAATATGACTATGTAAATAAGATAGGCAAAATAGTGACACTAGCAGATATGCCAGTGTTGAAAGGGGAAACTCCACCAGGTACTATCACCAATATCCAGAAGTGGCAATGGCTACTAAGAAAAGGAGACTCGGTTTTCTCAAAAGACAAGTTCCTATGTATGATATCCAATACCAAGGGGTCAGTCCTGGATTCAAGGACAAATATGTTAACAGTGATAATTAAGAAGTCATGAATTACACAAGGAGAGGAAGAAGGTCAAGAGGGAAAGGGTAGGAAGCAGTGAGGTAGATGCACTATACATATATGGTGTTCTCAAAAAAATAGATAGCATATGCTACCAAATAAAACTTACAGTTCTAGGAATTTGTTCGCTTCTTTTGAGTCATTGACCCCTAGTATTCCATAGACCCCTCAAACATTACAGGCTATTGCAAACGCTGTTGGGTATCCTCCAGAAATTGACAGTAAGAGAGTATTGCTGAAGACAGCACAGACTTGAATCATAGAACATAAAGAAATCTATCTAATATTCAACCAAAAGCTTTGTCCTTACTGACCAGCATTCATAGCTCTGAAAGGTGCTACACATACTATCGAAGGAGGAGAATAATCATATCTCTCACTCAGCAATAAATTCTGATAGCTACAGTAATGAAGAATGTCAAGATATGTTTGTTAGTGCAATAGTGGCTTGAATGTTATGGATATAACCAACCATTTTTAAATTGAATTTAATGTCTGAAACACAAGATGGAAATCGATCCCGACATTGTTAGTGAGTATACAAACCTATGTCTAGTTATGTCATGAGTTTCCTAGTATTATTCTGTTAAATGGACAAAGCAATAAACAGCTCCTAATGACTGTGTTATACCTATAGATCAATACAACTATCCACCCTCACAAAATAAGCTTCTTCTTGCACTAAATGGCAAGTAACACAGAGATCCACAACTTGTCAACATGCGTAGAATACTATACTTCAGAATGCACAGCCACAAATAGGATATCTCTCACATTTCTCTTCCCTAAGGCTCAGGGATTTATGTAAAAGAGGCACAGAAAGACGGTAAGAGTCAGAAATTCTAGGTGCCTTCATGGAAACTTCATTTCTAAGACACAGCAGGACAGGTCTATATATGAATCCATATAGTTTCAGGGAGTTTGGGACAACAAGCACAAGTCCTGTACAAGCTCATGCCTGACAAAATACCAACATGGAGGAGGGGAGGTGGGCACAGTCAGCTGAGAATCTATTGGCATGTAATTCCTACTAGGTAAGGAAAAGCCTGTTTTCTTCCACTGAGTAATATATAGTACGTTGAAGAAGGATGCTTAAAAGAAATCCCACACTAGATCATAATTGAGACTAATAAATGGTTATTTATTTAGGGGTAAACCCACAACTCAGAATTCTCTGCTCGAACAAAGAACAAAAACAGAATCCCACAGCCAGAATAAGATCAGATGCATGCTTTACATTGGCATAAATAGTATATAAGGCCATGCCCCAGTGGGCAGGTAACTTGACGGCTACTGGATGTAGAATTTTCCTACAGCAGTATGTTGACTATATTCCAATGCAGACCTCACATCCAGGAGTAGCTGACCAACAAAAAAAATGGTCTTAATGGATTGAAAGGCAGAAAGAGGGATGGAGGAAGGAAAGAGGGAAAGAGGAAGAGAAGAGACAGTCACACATCAAAATATAGTGTATTAAATTCTCAAAAAATAAATAAAAATCATTTTAAGTATTTGAGAATTGTATTCAACAGATACTTTAAGATTGGAGCTCTCTTCACAGATTCATAGAGTAGAAAAAGTTGATCAAAAGTGCACACTTTTTAGAGTTTTCACCAGGACCTGTGACAGTATGTATGACTAAGATGAGCCACCATTCAAGTCTCTGAGAGGTTTCACAAAAACAGAAACCACATGCCTGTTGTGAATCAATTAGATTAAATATCTCCCTGCATTGGCTAAGCACATTAAAGAGAGACCTAGAGGCTCCAAAATGTACCAGTGTCACACTGAGGGAAGAAAACAAAGCACTTCCCTTTCGATTAATTTGACCAAGAACAAGCCCTACTTTGAAATTTTCATTTCTCTCCATGTTTCTTCTATCTACAGTTTTTAGCTTCTGACATACCTATAATCTGTTGCATGTCTTCCTGTACCTGCCTGATGTCTGAATGTCCCTCTTGCTGTGTGTCTAACAAGGGACTTTGCTTTATATTTATTGAAAAGCATAGAAAGCACCCCATGAAGAAAGACTGAGTGATCCTTTACAGAAATGATTCAGAGAGTTTTATGAAGGATTAAGTTACTTACTCCAAGTAACCCAAAGACTTCATAATGCAAACATAGCTTCAGCGAGCAATAGCCCCATGCTATTTTTAACATTTGTGATGATGTTTGTTGCATAAGGCTGGTTTCAACTTGTTTGTTATTCTTAACAAATGCTTATTATAACAAACATGTATTGCTCTCTGAGTCAGGTCAAATTATGGCAGAACCCGTAATTTAAATTTATAGCTATGAATTATGTTAGCTTGTAAAAGATGAATACACAGAAAATCCAAGCCAAATACAATTAGTTATTACACCGTTCTCTTAAAAGTATGTTAAGCAGACTGAGTACCGGTAGGATAACTGGCTCAGTGTTACGTATTCTCAAACTATATCAGCAACTCGACTGTGAGGTCCAGCCTAAGTCCCAGTCCCTTTGAATGTAAGCAACATTTTCATGAAAATATATCACCACTGAGAAAAAGAAAATTCTTGTTATGAATGAAACAGCTTCTAATGCTCTAATCACCCAGTTTTTGGGGAAAAAAAGCACAGGCCCTATGTGGGCCTGAATGTTGAAGATGTGAGATGTTGGGAAACAGGTTTTGTAAAGTTGAAAGAAATAAACAGAATGGAATGCTTTTTCCTCAGAATATTATAATTTTGTATGATAAAATGTTAGAATTAAGTATTTTGTCATTATAATAGGAAATTATAAAGTGAAATTAGACTGTGGTAATATTCCACCATAAAAAAGATACAGATGAGAAAGTTAATTTCTTTTTATAATCTCTACACACTCTGCACTTTGAGAATAATGCACAAAAGTATGTAAATTTAAAAGTGTAGCACATATAAAGCCTTAAATATTTTCAGATAATTTACAAGTAAATTATCAGAAATTATTTCCTCATTGATTACATTCTAGGAACCTGTACATACTCTCTCACACACACACACACACATATGTATGTGTGCGCTAACAAACAATTAACATCTAGTGTCTGATATATTCTCAACATCAGTGATAATAAGTTACAGAAAACAAAATTCTCAAGAAAAGAATTGGCAAGCTGACAGTATTTTCAATATATATAGTAAGCCAGGTACATACATATGCCTCAATCAATGCTTGTTAAACTTATCTGCATAATATGTATGTATTTTTATTTACTTATTCCTATGTAACTTACTAGTAAAAATTATTTATACAATAATATTTTTAATGTTCTGATGGTTTGAAATTTCTCAGAAGATTTTAGTGGTTTTAATTTAGTATCTTTGGATAAAATGTAAATTATTGATAGGTAATCAGCTTCATAACAAACCTCTGTGATCCAAGGTGAACTCATCTAAAGCTGAGGCCAGCATATTACAGAAAAGATTTCTGATAAACGTAGTTATTGTTATGCCTAAAATTTTCCCAGCTTGAAAATGTACAAAACTCTGTGTGGCAAACAAACAGCTGCATAGCATGGTCTATTTGCACCAGCTGATCACACAAGTGTCTGAGTCACTATGGAAAATAAGTCTGTGTGGTTTTTAGATATTTTACATTAAAATGGTGTCTTCAGTGTTGTTCTGCAGTCCTCTTCTGTCACTATTTGCTATCTGCAATTTGCTTGTAGAGATTTATATCCATAAGCCAGTGTGAGCTGACAACTGATTTTGTACCTAAGTCATTGCTAAGGGAATTTAAAAAGTTGTGGTGAAAGTGAGAGATTTAACAGACATGCAGTCATAACCTCATAGATACCAGTAGTTTATTGAAGTGTTCCTGGATGATGGTTCAGAAACTCAATTTTTCTATTTCACATAATTCTATGGGACCTGAAAAAATTAACCAAATCAAATAAACACTGGTTAGCAAAACCAGGATAGCTACTCTAATTGATCACATAATATGGAGCCACACTGTATAGTCATTTCTTCCAAAGTGAACATCAATGAATTCTTAAGTTATTTTATTGCCAATATGCATGGATCATTTCAAATTTGTAAAATTGTAGCCCTCCACCCATTAAGAAGTTCCCAGTATTTGTCTACCCCCATAAATTTGACGATGGTTGGTAGCCCATGTTAATGGAATCAAAGGCTATCTTTTCTGTGTGATAAAGGTCCTGTGCAGCTTTCATCTACGTTGTTTTATGCATCAGATTTTCCTCCCTTTTGTTTTAATGGTTTTCAGTTGTTGAGGCATGTGCAACATTGGAACCTATTCATCTATCAAGGAACATTTGCTTTTTTTCTACTTTGTGACTTTTTAAAAATGTTATTAAGGACACATGTGTGCTGTGTCTCGGGGTGCAAACCTTTACTCCCAGTAGTTGAGAGACAGAGGCAGGGGTATCCCAGTTTGCAAGTTCAGCCTGGTCTATATGGTGAGTTCTAAGACAGCCAAGGCTAAAGAGAGAAACCTTGTCTTAGGGAAAACATACACACACACAGACAGACAGAGAGAGAGAGAGAGAGAGAGAGAGAGAGAGAGAGAGACAGAGAGAGACAGAGACACAGAGACACAGAGATTCAGAGAGACAGACAAACACACACAGAGACAGAAAGAGAGAGAGAGACAGAGAGAGACAGACAGACAGACACACATACACACACACACACAGAGAAAGGGGGGGAGGTATAAATACTTCTAAATGCTGCTTTCTAATCCTTTTTAATCTAATGCTATTGCTAGAAGAACTGTAGAATTGTGGTTTTCCATAGGTATTTCACCACTTTGGATTCCCACAAATTTAATTTTTTAAGCAACTTTAAGAGTCTGTTTCTTTCTGTTACAATTAAAAAATTGGACACTACATCTTCCAAATTTGGTGAGAGGGTTATGTGACAATGGGAACTTTGAAGGCTTGTAAACACACAACTTAAAATTCCAGCTTGGCCTCTGAAGCCATAGATCCCTTTGCGCACATTAGGGAGATTCTCCAGTCTCAAATATCTTACCTATAAATGTCGATGATTATCTCACACATGAGTTGGAACTAAATTGAATAAGATAACCTCTGAAAATTGTACATGCTTGCCACTGTAGGCATTAGGTATTTAGTTTTTTTTCAAACACATTTGGCTCCCTTTAAAAATGTCATTTTATTTTTATTTTATAAGGGTGTGTTGGTCCACTTGTCATTATGTGTGTGGAGAACAGAGGACACCTTTGTGGAGACAGTTCTCTCTTTCTGTCCCTTTGAAGGTTATAATCAGGGTGAAATTCATGTTGCTTGGTTTGCATGACCAGTGCCTTTCTTACCCACTGAGCCATGTCTCTGGTCCCTCATCTGGCTTCTTGAATGTTTAAGTAAATACAAGTATTTAGTTGTAAGGTTTCTGTAATTGAGTAATATTAGTTAGTTAGTCCTAATTCTAGTCATACTGTTTAAGTTAACAGCATTGTTTACATGGTTATGTTAGATCCACTTGCATGTTGGCCTATGACTTCTCCATAATAGCAATCAAAAATTTTCTTACAATTCTTTTCTTAGGTTTGTTATCTACATACATACAGCTGGTGGATGTTTTTCCTCCTGATTATATTCACAGGAGTGGCTGTTTTATCCCTAAGGTGTGAGGTGCTACTTTAGTAGGCTTTACATGAACTTACTCAGGAATTTATGTTGTACTTTGCACATGGGAACTATGCCAATGACCTTCAAGTTGACATCTTAGTTGCTTGAAGCAAGAAAACAAGAAAAAAAGTGTTCCTATATATCACCTTTCTAGGCTAATACCTTTGCAGCACAACTTGAATCAGAAACAGTACTGCATTGTTGAGGCTATGTGGAAAAACACTTGAAAATGTTGTGAGTTTATTTCTTCAAGGTAGGGATGATGTCTGGACATGTTGCCTCAGCTTCATAAAAAAACAATTATTATATTAAGCTATAGGATTCCAGCCAACAGAACCTATAGCTTAATATAATCATTGCAGAATCCAGGAACAAAATATAAAATAAATAAATACCAAGAGTTTCACCAAGAAAGGGGAAAGTCTGAAAATGAGCTGCACATAGTTGCATCAGAACAAATGTCTATTGTTAATCTGGGAAAAGCAGCTCAGATTTGGTTCAAGTGACAAGCTACCACACATGAGTAAAAGGCGTCATGGGTTGTGATCCTTTGTGTGGCTCTCTTGTGCCACACGTCAAAAAAAAAATCAGAACTACAATTAAATTTAGTAAAAACAGACAGAGAGTCTGCAAGAAGGAAGGAAGCATGTTTCAGTTTGGCAGAAGATAAATATTTTAATGGTACTCCTTGAGGTAAGTAACATATAAAAGAGCTATTTGTTGGCAAAGTGTACCTTGTCCTGTGTCCTATCTAAATCACACACAAATTCAAACAAGACACAATAAGCTTTGAAAATGACATAACTTCAGCAAACAACAGATAACCCAAATAGACAAAAGATTTGGGTGAGTGATTTAAAAAGGAAGACACATCAGTGGACAGTGAAAACATGGGACAGTTTTCATTTTCATTAGTTAGTGTTCAAATTATCATTAAAATTAATTTGAGTTCTGATTATGTACAATCTGAGTTCAATAACTTCTTAGAAAGAGAAAAAATATGGCAATGACAACATGTATTTTCATAACACAATTGGAGCTCCCACGTGCTACATTCGGAGACATAAATGACATAATCATTATTTATTTTATATCTTGTGTAAAATAATATTTTTAGGAACAAAAGAATTTAGAAAAAGCAGATAATCAGTGTCCAATATAAACATGTATCAAAATAATATAAGTTACAATAAAGAAATCTGACAAATTGCATGCCATTAATTTTATTTTATAAAGCTAGTTCAGTATTAGAGTTGAAATGCCTCCTAATTCTGAATGAAGGATTTTACTCACAACAGGCATAAATTCAATGTGAGCCTAATTCCTCTGATAAAGCAAAATTTATGCCATGTAGTATTACTTGACTCCATTCATCTCCCCAGAATGATTCATAGTTTCAAATATTCCCCTTTACTTATCTTGTGAGGAACGGTTGATTACTTATTCATTAGTAAGGGCTTTCTGAATATTCTCTCAAATAGCTAGCACTATGAAGGTCTAAGAAAGTATAAAAAGACAGTAATATCTATTCCCTCCATTAGCTTATCATCTAGGTGAAGTGGCAATTGCCTGAAACCACCACAATTGGGTTAATTTCTCATGTTAAAGTTAATATTCTTCAAAACCATCTGTTAAGGGAAGCCATTAAAAAATTTAAAAACCTTATTTTTCAAGATATGAAAAAATATGAAATAACATAATACCTCCTCTTTTGGGAAGAAGACATATCCCAAGATGATAAGCAGTTGCTGCCTGAAATCTAAGAGGTACCAAATCATTTATATATCTGATATTTTTTCCTAAGCATTCATGATTTTTGTAACATCTAATTTATGATAGACAAAGCAGGAGTTAATTACAATGATAAAAGAAAGGTTATAATAATGTACTCCATAAAATGCATGAATGCCATCTCTTTTTAAATAGTCAAGACAATTAACCATATTCTTTTGGGCTCTAACTTACTTTCATTCATGGAATCAAGGAAAGTAAAACCATGGATGGAAAAAAAGCACAGCAACTTGAAGATAGAAAATAATATATTCAAATGAGGAACTCATAAAGTTAATTCTTCCACATCCTTTAGGAAATGCATAACCTTTATTTTAAAAATAACCATTGTATTGACCATCACACTTCAGAAAGAAACATTCTGAGAAACAGAAAAAGAATCAGATATATGCAAAATTCTTATGGCTGTAAAGACAAGAAGTGTTTCTGGGGTCTTCATAGAAAGTTTTGTCAAGATTTGTCTCTTCTATCTGAACAAAATTCAAATCTTAATGTTCACAGCCTGAAAACAATCCTGCTGTTTCTGAAAGAAGAGTAAATTTAGTCTATGATACTTCAGATGCCTTAGTTTCTTTGTCTCTTGCTGTGATAACAAATACCTTAACAAACTCAGTATAAAGGAGGAAGGTGTTATTTAGTTTATAATTCCATTTCCATCTACCACTGAGGAGTCAGGGCAAAAGTAACTGCAGCAAAGCATCATGTCACATCCACAGTCAACACTGAAAAACAATGAGTTAACACATGTGTGCTAATACATGTCTTATTTTCTTCGTTCTTATATATTCAACACTGAAAAACAATGAGTTAACACATCCGTGCTAATACTTGTCTTATTTTCTTCATTCTGATACAGAATGCCCTGCCCAACAAGTGGAGACATGATGTGGAATACTATTTTAACTAGGTAAATATGTGTTTCATTTGCTTTTGCTGTGGAATATTACTTTAATTGTGTAAAGGTGTGTTATTTGTTTATGCTGTATTTGTTTAATTATGTAAATATGTGTTGCTGTTTCGCCTTGCCTGCTGAAGGCACCTGATAGGTCTAATAAAAAGCTAAACAGCCAGTAGCTAGGCAGACAGGGGTATAGAGATGAAACTGGCAGGTAGAGAGAATGAATTGGAGGAGAAATCTAGACTCATGAGAAATAAAAGAAGAGAGAAGGAGGGAGACAGATGCCTGGGGTGAGTGAGGCAGCTGCCAGCCAGCAGACATGAGAAGTAGTGAAAATACTATATACAGAAAGAAGGTTAAAAAATAACAAGGCAAAAGATAGATGAAAGGAAACAGGTTAATTTAAACTAAAAGAGCAAGCCAGAAATGAGCCTAAGATAGGCTAGTCATTGAAAGCAAATAAGTTGGCTCTGTGTCATGATTTAGGAGCTAGTTGGCGGGTGTCCCAACCAAAAGGTAAGGAATGGTACAATGACACCTACAGTGGGAAGATTTTGTTCCTCTTTTAATCTGATAAAGATAATTCTTAACAGATATTTATAGAGACCCATCTTCCAAGTGTTTTTAAATTTTGTAAAGTTTGATATTTAATACTAACCTCACATTGGATTTCTTTCATTAAATACATGTGTATATGTAAATAATATATGCATTATATAGTATATATGCATGTGTACACACAGGGATTGGAGAGATCATTTACTTAGCAAAATATTCAGCATGGAAGTAAGGAAGTCTGAGTTAAAATCCAAACACCTATATAAAAGTCAACATACCTGTCTGTATTCCCAGTATTGGGGAGATATAGCCAGAAGGATCCATGAACCATAGTAGACAGTCAGCCTATCCCAAATAGTCACCTTCAGGTTCAAATAACGCACACAAATATACAGACAAACACACAATACAAACACAACATGCAAAACATACAACACATAGACACACATATTTGAATAGAAATTTGAATTCAGATATATTGCTCAGTCATTATGGAATCACGAAACTATATTCTGTCTTTTTTAGTTATGGCTTTGATGACTGGCAGGAGACACCATGACCATAGCAACTCTAATTTTTTACCCCATTGTATAGCCCTGGTTATACTGGAGCTCACTCTGTAGACCAGGGTAACTTGAACTCACAAATCCACCTGTTTCTGCCTCACAAGTGCTGGTACTAAAGGCATGCACCACTACTGCCTGGCCAAGGAAACTTTTATAAATAAAAACATTTAATTGGGTTTACAGTTTCTGACATTTAGTCCATTATCATCATGGTACGACATGGCAGTGTGCAGGCAGACGTGGCACTGGATAAGAAGCTAAGAGTTCTACACCTTGATCTACAGGAAGCAGAAGGACTCTGTCCACACTAGGTGTAACTTGAGCACAGGAGACATCAATGCCCACCTGCACAGTGATGCATTTCCTCCAACAAGGTCACACTTCCTAATAGTGCCCATCCCTTTGGAAATCATTACCTTTCAAAACATCATACTATCTTTTATAAAATTTCTGATAAAGAAGTTATGTACGAGTCATGTAATTCCTACAATTCATTTGTCAATAGGTTGGAAATTATTTCCTTAAAAATAACAGAACAAAGTCAGGCATGGTGGTACAAGTCTGTAATACCAGCTCTCTAAAGATAGAGACAAAGGGATAGCCATTTTCAGTACAATGTGAACTATGTAGCAAGCCTTTGTCTAAAAATGAAATAGAGAGAATCATAATTTATAGCATCTTGTTTAACTGAACATAGAAATCCACAGTACCAACTAGTAGAAAAATCATAAAAATGTAGACCCAGTCTCCCTGAAGCCACCAAAGATATTAATTCTTAAGTATGGAAAAGACAAAGCATAGTATTTAAGGATAAAAAGATCACTTGAAGGGACCACAAATTATTTTAGAATCTTGTGGTTTAATTCTTTTCAGACTAGTTGTCCAGTACATACAGGTAAAGAAGTATCATGAGGTTTAGTAAAAATGCTTATGCATTTAGTGCTTCAGAAAGGAGTGAATAATGAATTCAGCCCTTCAGAACTGAGGGGAAAGTTTGCTAGTTTTGTTTTAATATTTTATATCTTTACTTCTGTATACTTTGATTACTCTCGCCTCTCACCTGACCATCACCCTGTCCACCCTCCCCACACATCTCTTGTTCATATTCATGTTTTCTTCTCAAATTATAACAACTATTTTAAAATTTTCTTTTCTAAACAGAAAGAGAAACTCAACAACAGCTACAGAAAACAATGAAACTGATATTACTATAATAATGAACAATGACTAAGACACAATGCCAGGGGTTGTCCCTTTCTGAAGAAGAAAAATTGGAGCACTGGTCTGAGGCATGACAGGCTCAGTTTCTCTACTCATGTTTCCCCATAAGTCAGATACAAACCTTCCTTCCTATAATCTTTCTCAATGTCTCAATAAGAAAGAACAGGGCAGTTCACAACAAAAACCACCAATAACTATAGCATGCAGATGCATGCCTACGAGTTTTCTGGGTCATAGGCAATGTAAAGCGGTTAGACATCAGTACACTGTCCATCCACTGCATATACATTCTCTGAATATTGGTCACGTGTCAGTCTCTGTAAGAGTATAAAAGCTGGGCGAAGATGACTCACTAAGAGAATACAAAATAAATGGCATGCACAAAGTCTTTGTGAACAAGTCACAGAATAAATAGCTATAACAGGAGCCAGGAGACGTTTCATGAAAGAATTCACTGAGCCTGACATTGAATTGCAAGTAGAAGTTTAATAAATGCAGAAGAACCAGGTCATGAAAAACTGATCAGCTTGAGGAACATTAAGACATTTTAGGGCTTCTGAGAAGCTTGTGTGTGGGGTTATAGTTGAAAATGCAGGCAGACAGAATAACACACAAATATGCAGCAGATGGAATAACTGAGCTCACCAACAGAGAAAAGAATTGGAAGTTGAAAACGTCTTCTAAGACAGAACCTATTGATTTAACAGACCCTTTCTTCCTTTAGTTTGTCATTTTTAATTAGGATCAGCTTTCAAGTAAAGCATAAAAAAAAAAACACTAGAAGTTAAACTTTGTGTGAGAATTTTATGTACCTGGTCATTGCTGATTTCCCTGGAGCTTAGAGCAGAACCTAGCACTATGTATCTGTGGAATAAACAGATACATGTTTGCATGAATCAAATCAAAGCCATTTTTTAAAAATTGTTTTTGCTCTTATATATATTCTAACTGCAAATTATACTGGTATGTTGACACCTTGCCTAAGTTCAAGTTAAAGAAAAATTACAGCTATACCTGCTAGCAAGCTTTCTCAAATGTCTGGGAAATCTAGAGTAACGTCTAGTTCCCACTAACCACATCTGGCCATTGAGTGACTTGAGTTGTATGTAGCTGAACTTGAGATGTGCCTTAGGATAAAATATCAAATTTTAAAGATCTTACACAAGCAAAAGTAGTTATAAAATAAATCTTCTTGAAAACTCTTGTGCTGATTATAAGTTGCAATCATATTTCAAATTTATTATCTTCCAAAAGTATTACATTGAAATTAATTAAATTGTCTTTTTATGGTTTACATGGTTTCTCAAAAAAAAAATGGATTTTTTCCTAGTGGCTTATTGCACAAATCTACCAGTGTGCCCTGATAAATATCATGTATAGAACTACAATATTATTCCAGAAAGTGGGCTGGTGGAGCACTATTATCTAAATAAAAAAAGGTCAGGACAGAGCTTATTTATGTAGGAGATTTGGCTGAAGTTTCACTAGCCTATAGACACCAGATATCAGCAAGAATGAGAGTTGAACAAATTGAAACTTAGGTGGAAACACTTCTTTTCTCTTTCCCTTATCAGTGCGAGGCTGGCTTCATACATGGTCCCTGTTCCATAAGAATCACTCAGTGACCATAGCTGTGCTCCAGTCATTGATGCTATTGGCGGGTATTCTCTGTCCTCCCCACTTCCTGGCAGGAGATAGTTTACTTCCTGGCAGTCTTGGAATCCGATGGCAACATATGATAAATTGTATCCAGTGATTTGTGTTAGTAAGTCCCTTCTGAGCCAGAGTGGTTTATTATCAATTCAAGTCTATCAATGCTACACATTCTTTCAAACCTTCAGCCGAGTGCGTCTCATTGATTTCACTCTCCTTTACACAATAAATAGAAACTGACCGGGATGAGGCTTCCCAAATAACTTACCATTATGGGGCCGTTTGACATAATAAAAAGCTATTCAGAATATAAGGCTTTCCAGAAAAGGATTCAGCATGTGCGCGCACGCGCGCGCACACACATATAGACACACACAGACACACACAGACACACACACACACACACACACACACACACACACGCACCCAATTCATATAACTTAAAACTAAAGTAAGGGAACCAGTACCTTAAACTCTTAGCTTTCTTCTCAAGCCATACCAAGCATCATCCATAGCCTTCTGATAGGTATAGGAATAGATGCTCTGGCTTTATTTGGCAGCTGCCTGTAGTATAACTGAATATTTATCTCAGTATGAGCATTTTCACCAGAATGACATCCAGTGCTTCAGTCTTTCAAGTGTTATATGGCTGAGAAAGGAATAATCACACCTGCTTTACAAGTTAAAGGCATAAAGCTACAAGGCTTTTGCATTTACAATGGGAACTTCCCTGTCTGTGGTTGAGTCCCCCACACTTAGTTTTAAACTTATTCTTCCGCTTTGACTGCTATAAGCAAATATACAGATAAAAAATAATTCTGCTTCCGTACAACGTAGCGCACTGAAAAGAGGAAATTAATCCAGCAAGGCAATTTCTTTTTGCAAAAAGGATGCCCTAGAGCACAAACTGTGCTAGCAAGCACACTTGGCTAAGGTTGCCTTTGTCTTTTATCCCTGACACAGATGGTTATATAGCGTTTCATCCCATTGGTGGAACATTAACTTCACAATTAAACAGAACTGGCTAATTGGCACAAAGGTAAAAGGAGAGGGCCTCAGCAAATATGGGCCTTTTTGTGCTAGACAAAAGTATCCGAAATAGCTGAAGTATTCTGATACTATGTAGGATTCACATGGTTTCTGCTTTTGCCATTCAATCACTGGCATGCGTTTACAGATAATTGACTCACTCAGATCCCATGCTCTGGTAAGATATTTGAGACTAAATGTCACCTGGCACTATTTGTCAACAATTACACTCTGTACAGAGCTTTCTTATGCTCTAGAAGAATGATGATCAAGGATGATGTTTATTACTTTGTTAATCCAGCAGCTCTGATAACATGATTTACTGCAACTAAATACTTCTATTAAGAGTAAGACAAAAATCAATTATATCATGAGCTACTGATCTAATTTATTAGTTTGGTTATGTTATATGCTAGCTATGCCTTCATAATAAAACAAATTGCTCTGAGTCATGGCTTCCTGAGTTGTGAAAAAAAGGTTAATAGTGTCAAGTAATTGATAGTTATGAAGAGAGCAAATAAAGACAACAATCTGAAGACTCAACAGAAATTCATGATAGCTGATGTACCAAGGTTCCAATTGTTTGTTTTTATTTTTTGAGGCAGGGTTTTTCTGTGTAACCCTAACTATCCTTGAACTTGATCTGTAGACCAGGCTGGCCTCAAACTCATAGAGATCTGACTGCCTCTACCTCCTGAGTGCTGGGATTAAAGGCATGTACCATCACTGTCATGCCAGGTTTACCAATTTTAATAGGCAATTCTTAGATTTATTTTTAAAATGAGATCCATATGCAACCAGAATTTTGCATGTAGACTAAGGCAGATCAAAGATGATTCTTCAGTTAGGTTTTGTAGGTGGTGCTCAGGTCAGCAGAACTACAGACTGTGGAATAAGGAAATCTGAGCCCTGTTGCCACAGGAAATACAATAATTTGTGTTACATATTTAGAGAAATATGCCAATCCTATCTCTCAACAGCTAAGAATGTGATTTTCCAATTATACTTTAAATATTGAACTTTGTTTTCTTTCCTTCCCAATAACCAGTCATTGTAACCCCTTATGCATTTCAACACAGTACAATGTTCTCAGCCTGCAGAAATGCTCTCTCTTCTCATACATTTTATTAGAAAACCTCTCATTGTCAGCTAGGATTGGAGTTCAGTCCTCAGGGTCCAGCGAATTTTGTCTATTTCTTTATCTCTCTTAAGGCAGCTTAGTAGACAGCTGCTCCACTTACTTTTACCTACTTTTGATTTTACTAGATTCATATTCTACATCAATATTCAAAATGTTTAATATTCCCATTTTTTACTAATTTCTTGATAATTTTATGCAATTTGCTTTGATCATATGCACCCACTTCCCCCTGTGGCCTCTAGATCCATCTCCCCTCACCTACAAGGATGAAGCCTGGCCTCTAGCTGAGGAGCCACTGGCAATTGATGGCTGGTGGGGTGAGGAGGATTGTCAGCTTTCTTTAAAAGTGTAGTCCCTGATGAGTCAATTATGATTCAATAAAGGGCCAAATATCCAAGAATGTATGGGAGGCACAAATGGGACCTGATGGGCTCTATACGTATTTTTGACTGTAAGAGATCACCTCTTGAGCCAGTAATCAGTTTGTCTATAGACACACACTTGGGCAAAAAAATTGCAGGGTTGATCTAGTTCACTCTCACTACATGAGGGTTCCAGTGCTCTCATTCCTGTCAGTCTCGCCCACTTGAATGTGGAGCAAAATGTAGCCTGTAGTCTATCAATAATCTGACTTTTTGCATCTGTGTGAGGTAACATTTTAATTGACATTTACATGAGATCCATGGTCAGTAGTGGGTAAGGTGTTTGGCTTAAGTTTCTCAATCATTCCTTTCTTCCTTCCTTCCTTCCTTCTTTCCTTCCTTCCTTCCTTCCTTCCTTCCTTCCTTCCTTCATCTAATCATTATATTTGTGAAATTTTTATAGAAAAAGGAGGTATTCAAGGAAAATTAAATTATATGTAACTATCCTTTGATTAATTTGTAATGTAAAAAGTGAATCTGAAAATAAAAGATTTCAGTGATGAGTCTTTGATTAAAATTTTCAAAGAAAAACTTTAATTATTTTATCTTTATCGTGATTTTGTTTGGGAGATGACCTAATTTAAAATGCCAGAATCACCTGTAGTCAAGTAAAAACCTACTCATCTGACTTATTAAATTCAGGACTCTCCTTGGTTCTCAAATGAGTGAGGGAATTCACAAAGAATTCAAAGAAGAATAATCAGACTTGTTAATTACATCTTTAGCAAAAAGTTACTTCACTTCCCAGCTTTATAACACATACCACATAGAAAAGTGCTTTATTTCTCTTTACATTCATAAAATGCACATATCTCATATGCAGTTGCACATTTTAATTTAGTCCAACAGAAAACTAAAAGCCTGGTTTGATCATGATCCTTTTGAAAGACTAGATCCACAGATCTAGTTCCCTGATGCCATGTTTTCCCCACTCTCCAGCCCAAAGAATGCCTCTCTGTGATTTCAAACATCTCCCTGTGTCTACTGCAATGGCGAATTCTTCATCTTATTAATATAAATAATGCAATACATGAGAGAGCTCTGCAGTTTTATATAAGATTCCATGGGAGTCTGGCATTTTCCAGTTCAACAAACAAAGAAAGAGGGCAAAACGTGTGCTCCACTGATTATTTGCACCAGGGAAGATTAGAATGTGGACTCAAAACCTTCTGCGATTTCTCAGAAAATTAGGAAACAACCTTCCTCAAGACCCAGTAATACCACTTTTGAGTATATATCCAAAGGATGCTCAATCGTGCCACAAAGACATGTGTTCAACTATGTTCATAGCAGCATTGTTTGTCATAGTCAGAACCTGGAAACAACCTAAATGCTCCTTGACTGAAGAATGGATAAGGAAAATGTGGTACATTTACACAATGGAGTACTATACAGCAGAAAAAAATGTCATTTTGAATTTTGCAGGCAAATGGATGGAGCTAGAAAATTTCATTTTGAGTGAGGTCACCCAGATATAGAAAGACAATTATCACATGTACTCACTCATAAGTGGTTTTTAAACATAAAGTAAAGAAAACCAGCCCACAAACCACAATCCCAGAGAACCTATACAACAATGAGGACCCTAAGAGAGACATACATAGATCTAATCTACATGAGAAGTAGAAAAATATAAGATTTCTGAGTAAATTGGGAGCATGTGAACCTAGGGAGAGGGTTGAAGGGGAGGGGAGAAGTAGGGAGGGGAGCAGAGAAAATGTAGAGCTCAATAATAATAATAAAACCTTCACAGTAAAAGTATTTTCTGAGCAGAAAAATTAGTCCACTGGCTTTGGTAACATCCAGCTCCTACAAGAAGAAAATGTTCCCAGAAAGATTGAGACAACAAGTAAACACATTCTACACCATGGACACCGTAAGTGGAGGGTTGGATTTGATGTAAACGATTGATTATAATTGATGTTGTAAAGAAATGAAGAAATAGACTTTTTTGTTTGTTTGTATTTTTCGAGACAGGGTTTCTCTGTGGTTTTGAAGCCTGTCCTGGAACTAGCTCTTGTAGACCAGGCTGGTCTCGAACTCACAGAGATCCGCCTGCCTCTGCCTCCCGAGTGCTGGGATTAAAGGCGTGCGCCACCATCACCCGGCTAAGAAATAGACTTTCATATCAGAGTGTGATCCCTTTTGCTTGCTTACTCATGACTTCTATTTATGGAGTTTTAATGCCAAAATGAAAGGAAATGCCCTTAGCTTTAGAGTGGATGCCAGAAATAAGAAGGCCAGTGGCATTCATTCTAATTACCCAGAAGTAAAATCTGCAATTTTAAGCACGCAATTTTGTTCAAATGTGATCCCTATAGGGAATGTTTAATTAGTATTTTGGAGACATAAACAGAGCTGAGGCTATTATGATTTTTAAGAAGATATCTTAATATATTCAGAACATTTGGGAATTTCTAAAGGTATTTTTAATTGTGTGTATGTGTGTGTGAATGTGCGCATGCTCACACATCTGTGCCTGAAGAATGTCAGATCCACTGGAATTGATGTTACAGATCATATGAACCAAGGGATATAAGTGCTGGGAACCAAACTTCAGTTCTCTAAACACTAGCATGCGCTAATGAGTGCTTAGGCATCTCTTTAGCCCCACATTTTGGTAAATCTTAACGCTCAATCTCCTAACCACTCTTATTGCCTGTAGTGTAAGCTATTTGAAGTTTGTCTGTTTCTTCTTGGTTTCTGTTTTTTTTTTTAAAGAATTATTAGTAAATACTACCATTTAATAATTTTTAATTAATAACCTAGTGTAGGAATACCTTAGCAACTGAGCAGAAAAAAAAATATTCTATTTCTGACCACAATTGCTGCTAAAAAGTTTGTTTAAAATAATTTAGAATGCACTGATAGGGCTCTAGGTTTCTATATAAACAAACCAAATTTAACTCAGGGAAAACAGTGGCTTTTTAGACCAGTGAGTAATTGTCAACTAATGGTAAATTTTCCTATATTTAAGCTGAACCAATAACAACCACCAACTGCCCTCTAACTAGGGACTTTCCAGTAGAGTTATCCAAGTTTGGATGAAGCTTTGTTTTAACCAATCAATCTTTTGCTTCCTTTCTCTTTCACTGTTAAATCACTCTGTGGTCTGGACCTGACTCTTTTAAAAGTCACTACTTAAGTAAACTATTAAAAATTTAAACTGCCTTGAATTACCTTTTGAAAGTATTACAAAATATACATGTCTTTAAATTATGAAAAAATAATTTCTCATATCTGTTTGACCATTGTGTATTAGTTGAGGTTAAAAGAAAACAGCCTCAAATTCAGTTTCAAAAGCTAATGTAAACAAAATACAACCAATTAAGTTTGCTACATATTTAAAATCCAGTTATCAAATTTTGGGCTTTAATTCTCTGCTTCCTAATTCCTTGAGGACAAGGTTTTTGAATATACTGTAAAAGCTCTGACTACTGCCCCAACTATCGATGGACTGGAGAGGATTTTGTATGTTATATCTCCTGTCCTTCCTGGAACCAGAGTCTCTGTGACACAGTAGGCTCTATTACAGAGAAGCATTCAACATTGACCAACTTTCCTTTTTTATTCACAACATCATGCTGCTGTGCAATTAACTTGACCTAAAAGCTATATAAGACTTTCTCAATAAAGGTTTTATTTCTTTCAATTATATTTAGACTATACTGTCAAGAGATTTGCCTTATTACAATGCAAGGACTTAAATTATGGGTAAAGTGACTTGAATAGAACTAATGTAAATTTCAGGGACGTTTGAAATTGTTACCTCTCCCCATTCAATTTCTTTAATAGATCTGACAGTGGAGAAATTCAGACTATGCAATTATTTTAAGTATTAACACCAATGAATTTAAAATAAACTATTTAATCAGGATTTCTAAGAAATTCTGTAAATCACAAATACACAGTCACAGTTTTCTCTTAGGGTGAAATCCTAGACCAAATAATTCGGAGTTGGAAAATTGTGATTTTTAATGTTAGTAAATGTATACTTTCCAGTCAGATGTCACTCTGCCATCATGGAAAAAAATCAGGAAAATGATAGAATTCAACTTCAACTCTTCATTCTACTTTGCTTACCAATGTAGATAAGGATTTGTGTAGAGCTGTAATATTCCTTATGAGATAACTGTGAGCTATTAACTAGTTTTTTTAAAAATAATAAAGTTAGTACTACAGAAAAGCTAATGGGATTTTCATTTGGTTTATATATGTGTGCATGTGTGCATGCGTGTTTGAGTGTGTGTGTATGTGTGGGTGTGAGAGAGAGAGAATAGATAGATAAAACAAAGAAACATGACAAACATCATCATCCGTTAGACTATACTTGAAAAATGACTTCTTTTTGGAAAATCTTAGAAACAAAGAAAGTAAACAAAAGAAATACAACAGATTTCTTTGAACTCTGGGGCTTTAAATCTGTTCATAACCATTCATGTTCACTATGAGAAGACTTGAATGAACTATAACAAAATACTGTGTTTGAAAACTGTAGCATAATGCAATATTGACAGACACTTTATTAGAACTACTGGATTTGGTAGTAAATATTCCCAAAATAAGAATGATCATTCTGCGATGCTGAACAAAGATAGAGCCCCTTGAATCCCCTGAAACGTTCAAAGTGGGTTTAGACCTTCTGCTCTCTGATTATATCTACCAAGCTAAGTGAAGTGAAGAAGTAAAGCAATTATCCTAACTGATCAAGCAAAAAATAATCCTCTGTAAGTCAGAAACAGACAAGTGTTGAGGCGTGAATTGTCCAGACTGAATAGGTTGCCGGTATCAGGTACGTGAATCAGATAGTGCTATTAAACCTTATCATGTTTGTGCAAAAAAAAAAGATCGTAACATCGGGGAAATGATTTAACTTCAAGCCCTAACTACTCCTGTTGTCCCTTGTAGAAGACTATGCTAGAGGAGAGACTTGTTTCTAGGCAAGCAAACATGTAATAGAGGAAGATAGAGACAAAGAAACACACAAAGATTCTGGGCTGGAAATGAACACATAATCTAAAAAGCATTCCAGTCTAGAAATAAATAAAAAATAGAGAGTATAGATGAGCCAGCGCTGCACATCTCACTTCAGTACTGGAAAACTCACACATGCATAGGTCAAACTGTTTGGGGAGAAAATGGCATAATCTCTTCATATTCTTCTTACGTTGCATGGATGTCAGTTGAGGGCTGAGATACACAGAGATCCACTTCAGGACAGACAGTGAATTTCGCCTGGAAGATAGTTTCAAATGTCTAGTTTCGCACAAGTTGCAACAAATCAAAGGGTTTGGTGACACACGGCTATTCTGGGGCAGGAATTTGGGATCAGATCTGTTTGATTCTTTGACTTTTGAGTTCAAGTTCCTCTCAAAACTCTAAGCAAATAGCCAGGACAAATGTCCCATTTACAGACTCAAGTAGCAGCATATTCTCTTCCAGGCTAACATATCCAGGGGTTGGCAGAATTGTCTCTCATTCGTATTTATGGGGCTGAAGTGGTCAGTGCATGGCATGGGCTAGAAGGTTGGAAGCTGGAATTCTTGGCATCTATTCAGGGAAATAAGATACTACTGGTTTACAGAAGATTCTCAGTCTCAGGAGGTCCCATTTATTCAATGAGGCCCTTAATGTCTGTGCTACTGGGGTTATACGTAGGAAGTGGTCTCCTGTGCCCATGTGTTATAGAGTACTTCCCACTTTCTCTTATATCAGGTTCAGTGTGTTCGGATGGACTGATATTGAGGTCTTTAATCCATTTGGACTTGAGTTTTGTGCATGGTGATAGATATGGATCTATTTTCATTCTTCTA
>NC_022010.1:77643246-77647788 GCF_000317375.1 Microtus ochrogaster
AATAAATAAATAAATGAGAAAAAAAGATACTACTGGTTAAAAGAACGCTAACAAGAAGTAAGAACGCAAAGCCTGTCAATACTGTAAAGTAGAGACCATTGAGGCCATATTGGATATTAACTACCATGGCCATGTCACCAATAGCAAAGTAAGGGACTGATTAGCACAGGATTCAAAAATGGTAAGACAGACTATGTTAAAGGACTAAAGTAAAAAAAAGAACATCTTCAAGAGATTTAAACAATATAGAATATCTAGAAAATTATAGATGATATGGAAATGATTAAAAGAAAAATTCTGAGATACTGGTACACTCAGACTATGCAAATTACAAACTAAGGTGGACAATTTGATTCCTGGCATTTCAACAGAGTGGTGACTTGGTTTTCCTTATCTATATTAGGCTGTTCTACAGTGACTCTAAGGATGATAAGGATGTAATAGCATCGATGTGAGGGGTGGAAATGAAGACCAGATAACTAAATTGAGATGATTGTGGTAAAGTAAGATATAATCCACTCTAACCTTAGAAGAGGTTCAAAAATTAGTTGATAAAGTGCTTATTATGCAAGACTGAGGACCTGAGTTCATACCCAAAGTATGTACTGAAAGAGTCAGAATGTTGTATGCATGCCTGTAATTCCAGAACTGGAAAAGTAGACACAGGAAGGTTCCTGGGGCTTGTTGGACAGCTGTTCTAGCAAAGTCACTAAGTCACAGGCTTGATGAAAGACACTGCCACAAAAATTAATGTGGGAAGTGAATAAAGAAGACATCTGAAGTTAGTGTCTGCATTTCACTAATATATATGCACTCACAGCTGCATGCACATACATGTACACACACACACACACACACATCTTAGAGAATCTTGATGTGTGGTCAGGAAAAGAAATTATTTACTTACTACTAAATTTCTGGTATAAACAGCACGACTTCTTCATTAACTGAAAAAAAGAACAGAATATAGAGAGGGATAAAGAACACCCTTTCCATTTGCAAAATTTTGAGCCTATGGTTGAAATATACTGTTTATCTTATTGTTAAAGACACTTTATAGATGGTGAAAGAGTAAAATAATTTCAAATGTTAAAAATTAATATGTAATTTAACAATCAATTGATGTCCTGTAAGTGAAAGGCATTTATTTTCAAATAATTTTGTATCTTATAGAAATAAATTGGAACTTAAAAATATAATCTATGAGTGTTTATCATATTATTACCAAAATATAAATCCAATGGTGGCTAGACAGAAACTATATACTTTCAAGATGTGTTTACCATCCTCATGCCTACAATAATCCACAATCAGAATATATTTTATAATTTGCCAAAACAAAGTAAATAAGAAGAAATCATCCCTTCTTTATGTGACATTAGACCAAAAGTACCCTTTATTTAAAGACAAAGATTACTGCACTGGCCTAAATTACTCAATTTGGCTATTTTTTCGTTTAACATTTACCTTTGTTGCTTTCTTTATCAAACTCAGTGTTGATTGGCCCTATTATGATTATGGAGTTAATGTGCCTTTTACCAAAATTAACCTTATTGTAAAATAGACAATCATCTTAACAATATTTGCATATCTGTTTAGTGCAAGGCGCTGTAAGTTGAAATGTTCATGACTTTTTAAAAAGCAACAAATTCATTATACAAGCATTATAATTCATATTCTAATATGTAAACATCAGTGGTGGCTTTAGCTGTTAAGCAAATACTCTGATTTGAATTTAATTTTTCTTTGTTTCTTTTATCACAATGGTTCATTTTCCACGGCAATTTTTATATATGTAGGTTTTTTATTGGCAATTATACTATAGTTATTTTTAGGAACATGATTATCAAATCTCCACACTGGAATTCCACACTTGTTCTTTCTACTAACTAACCAAGTTGCTTTGGTCTTGGCATTTTATCACAGCAATAGAAACCCTAACTGAGATGGCAACTAAAAGTAAGTTAGAGAGTTGGAATCAGGACCGTGGGGGGTGCACCCACACACTGAGACAATGGGGATGTTCTATTGGGAACTCACCAAGGCCAGCTAGCCTGGGTCTGAAAAAGCATGGGATAAAACCAGACTCGCTGAACATAGCAGACAATGAGGATTACTGAGAACTCAAGAACAATGGCACTGGGTTTTGATCCTACTGCACGTACTGGCTTTGTGGAAGCCTAGGCAGTTTGGATGCTCAACTTACTAAACCTGGATGGAAGTGGGTGGTTCTTGGACTTCTCACAGGGCAGGGAACCCTGATTGCTCTTTGGGCTGACGAGGGAGGGGGACTTGATTGGAGGAGGGGGAGGGAAATGGCTCCCAGACTTGTGGACAACTGTATCCACTGAAAGCCTGAAAAAACTTGGGAACGAATAAAGCATGTTTTCTTGATAGCAGCGATTTATCGGGTCTGCTCTGCTTGTTAGAAGCAAGCAAGCGCTCTCATCTAAGAGACGCTTCCTGACTCAGCTTCAGCTGCAAAACCCTGCAGCTCTTTTAAGAGGGCCTGCCACGAAACATTTAAATGGTATTGATAAAAGCCGACTGAATGCTTGTTTGTTTTCAGCAGTAGCAGGAAAAAAAACCTGTGCTGTTTTAAATGCCGTCCTGCCAGGGCAAGCTCTGACTGTTTGAGGCAGGAGGGCCGGCTACAGAGAGAGGACTTGAGTGTTGTCTGTTGCAGCTTGTTTGATGGCAAGGACCTTGAAACACTGTAGACTTGTGGCACTGAATGCGGCTCTGGCCAGTACCTCAGCCACAAGGTTGGAATGGCAGAAAGCTAAGGAATGAGCTACATCTAGCCGGCAAAGCCACGGCTTTAGTCCTACTGAGATTGCTTGGTAAATTAAAGACTCATGTGGTCAGAAAAACAGAAAGAGATACAGTAAAGAGAGCGTCAAAGACAAAGAAAATTTTTAAATGATTTACAGTGTTAAAAATATATGCAGACTAAAAATTAAAGTTCTTAAAGTAAAAAATAAGGAAGGAAGAGAGTAGTTGGGTGTGGTAGTACACCTTTAATCCCAACACGTGGGAGACAGGGAGATTGACCTCTGTGACTTCAAGGTGTGGTAGCACATGCCTTTAATCCCAGTGCCTAGAAGGCAGAGACAAACAGCTCCTGTAATGGCCTTGCTGAGCTCCAGATAGAACATCCCCATTGTCCCTGTGTGTGGGTGCATCCTTCATGGTCCTGATTCCAACTCTCTAACTTACTTTTAGTTGCCATCTCAGTTAGGGTTTCTATTGCTGTGATAAAATGCCAAGACCACAGCAACTTGGGGAAGAAAGTGTTTATTTGGCTTTCACTTACACATTACTCTTCATCATTGGAGGAAGTCAGGCCAGGAACTGAAGCATGATAGGATCCTGGAGGCCAGAGCTGATGCAGAGGCCATGGAGGAATGTTATTTATTGGCTTGGTCCTTTAGGTTGCTCGGCATGCTTGCAGGGGTGGGTGGCCCTACCTATAATGGGCTGAGTCATTGCTCATCAATTGAGAAAATGTCCTAACCTGATTTTATGAAGCATTTTTTCTCTATTGAGACTCCCTCCTCTCTAAAGACTCCAGTTTGTGTCAAGTTGACACAAAACCAGCCAACACAGTTACTTAGTCTTTTTTTTTTTTCATTTCATTTTCTGGAACTTTATATCTCTTCTGCAAGGTTATTTATTTTTTGCTAAAAGCCATCATATTTTCTGATGACTCATTTGCACATCCATGGATAAGGAGCTATTGGTAGCTAATTGCTTCTAAAATAAAAAGATTTGGTTTTATATATGGGGTGTGGACCCGGTAGGTTGACAAACTCTAGCACTGATTTTTTTCTATTTTCTTTTTTATTTATTCTTTATGTCTTTCACATCATGTATCTCCATCCTATTTATTTTTCTATCCCTTTCTATTTTCTCTTTGCCCTTGCAACCTCCCCTCCCAAAGTAAAACAAAATAAAATTTAAGAGAAAAAAAAGAAAGTTCATTCTCATCAGGAAAGTTGTAGTATGGCACAGTGAGTACTGCAGTAAACCCTTCTATCCATATATCTTTGCTTGGAAGGGTTTATTACAAAGAGTCATTGTTCTGGTTTGAGGCCTCTGGTTTCTGCTACATTATTGATGTTGGTCCCTCACTGGAACTTCTCTTTGGTATCCTGTTATTGCCATTTGTCATGGAGATCCTGTAGTTTTGGATCTGTAGGACCAGTCTTCACGTGCTCCAGCAACATTTCCCAAATAATTACTTGGAGGTTTAGTATTAAGTATAAAGGCTCAGTTGATAGTTCAGGCTTATTACTAACTAGCTCTTAGAACTTAAATTAACTTATTTCTATTAATCTATATGGTGCCACATGGCTCATGTTTTTTTTTTTCTGTCCTCCAGCATGTCTTGTTACCAATGTCTACTCTTGACTCCACTGACTCCACCCTTCTTCCCAGCATTTTTAATTTGGCTATCCAATTTATACTTCATATCTGGCTACTGGTCAGTCAGTTCTTTAGTAAAAAATGAGAGTAATATATAATCATAGTGTACAGAAA
>NC_022010.1:77648468-77649123 GCF_000317375.1 Microtus ochrogaster
CCACACCACATGTCAGGCATGACCTACTCTCCCATTTTCCCATGCTCAAGACCAACTCACCCATGCCTCTAACACTGATTTTAAAATCACTGGGATATAATAAAATAGGAGGTCATGAATTTAGGAGGAGGCTATGAAGTTGGGATAGGGGAGAAATTATGGGCAGTAATGTGACCAAAATGTATTGTATACATGTATGAAATTCTCAAAGAATACAAATAAAAGTGCTATGACCAGCATTTCATTTCTTCCAAAGAATTCTGTCAAACAAGACAGTTCTCATGGTGCTTCTTTGTCACATACTTTTGAAAGGTCATCATGTTTTCCCTCTCTACTCCAGTATTTAACCTTTTCTTAGTACTCATCTTAACTTACATTTTCCAATTGAGTTATTTTGTCCCTGTCTTTGTTCATTCTCTCTTTTCTTTCTGTTATGTGACATTTCCTTTTTCCAGACATTCCTGAGTTTATTTTATACTGGAAGTAAAATAAATTATTCTACACTAAACAACCAAAGTTTTAATATTTACTTCTCTTTCTGTTTAAGGTAACTTCTGCTGAGTGTTTCATCTCCTGCCTTAAGTTCTATAGCTTGAATGATGACTTCAAGGAAATGACATTAGAGAGACATTGCCACAGCCATTCTCTCTCCTGG
>NC_022010.1:77649605-77650643 GCF_000317375.1 Microtus ochrogaster
ATCCCCCAAAGCCAGTACGTGCAGTAGGATCAAAAACCCATTGCCATTGTTCTTGAGTTCTCAGTAGTCCTCATTGTCCGCCATGTAAGTCCGGTTTTATCCCATGCTTTTTCATACCCAGGCTAGCTGGTCTTGGTGAATTCCCGAAAGATCATCCCCATTGTCTCAGTGTGTGGGTGTACCCCTCGCGGTGACAAGGATGGTATGCTTAAGATGCGTTGGAATTTTTCCTGAAGAAAAGTCAAGATACACAGTGTAGGAAAAGCTGAAAAATGTGGCTTTTGGCATAAGAAAAATAGCCTGAGCCTTTGTCAATTTTGCTTTAAGAAGTAATTGTAATTATTTTATATTCATACAAGAGTATTAGTCTCATCTTAATACTTGTTCACATTTGAGTTTTCCTAAGACTACTTTTCAGCTTTTGTACTATTTCAACAGCCTCTCCCTAATTTAACTTGTATTTCTGGAGTAACTTTATAACTATAACGACTATTAAGTAGATTTGTTAATGGAAATGTCATAAACTTCATGGCTCTTCTTTACCAACAAAGTATTTAGAGATTTTAAATTTATCAATATTTTCCATCAACAAAAGCAAATGGAAGATCTTTCTTGTGTTGTCATATCATAGACTTGTTTAGCACACCTTACCCGAGAACGGAGATTCCCAAAGACAAAAGTGCTACACATGTACAAAGCAATCAAATTTTTAAATCTGTTAAAAACTCGTGTTTTCATATCTCTAATTTGGCTGAGAATATTCAGAAATTTGTGGTGACATTTGTTAAGAAAAATCAGTGTGAGAAACACTAACTAGTCAAATATATTCTCTCTTTTTCTGTTGTAAGGAGGAGCAGACAATGTCCTGTGGACCAGCTAGTTTAGCCCCAAAATAACCACACAGAAATTATATTCATTTAAATCACTGCCTGGGCATTAGCTCTATCCTCTTATTGGCTAACTCTCACATCTTGATTAACCCATTTCTATTAAATTTGTGTATCACCATGTGACTGTGGCTTACCAGTAAGATTCTAA
>NC_022010.1:77650898-77660224 GCF_000317375.1 Microtus ochrogaster
GAAAACCTTTTGAAGCATTTGAAATTTTGAAAGGATTAAAATCCTTCGTACATGAACACACACACTATCAAACTGAGAAATAAACAAAAGGAAATACCCAATCTCCAGAGGTTTAAAGTACAATAATATACTCTAATTATGTTTTAATCAATTGGTAACAGATGATTATAATACCATTTAAACATTTTAAAAATAAGAATATTGTAAAAAATTTCTGAAAGGAATTTTTATGATATTATTATTAAAATATATATATTAAAAAGAAAAATGTTAACCAACACTGGAAAAAAAACACATGAAAAATATGTAGGTGATATCTTTTCTGATTGATATATGTGATATAGAGATTAAAATATGTTTTAATACATAATAAAGTTTTTAATCTATCTAAATTCAGTTTTCATCTTTTAATCTATAAAATTAACAGTTTAGCTCTAAATTTTAATGTATTTTATTTTAATTGAAAACTAAAATGACATGATAATTTAAGAAATATTTTATCAATATTCTTATTTAAAAAAATGATAGACTGATCATGGAGCTTAAATTTGTAAAGATATTCTTGAACTTTATAAATCACATATCTGAACATGAAATTCAAATTATAAACATGCATGCTTTCATAAAGAAATGTTATTTTCTGTATTCGCTTTTAAGTATTGATAATTTTATATTCATATATAAAATTGTATTATAGGTTTTGCTTTATAATATGCTATAAACATGTTATAGCAATTATTGATGTGATTTTTAAATATATCATAAAATAATTTAGCTTTACATACGATTATATTATTTCTTAAAATACATTTATCACATTTAATTTCAGTTACTTTAGATGCTTGTTTGTCTGTATGTTTTCCCTTGAAGTAAATATGAACTGTCTTCGTGACTTAAAATAAATAACTAGAAAAAGAGAAGTTACATATGTACATTGTCTACAAGTAAAATAGACAAATTAGAAATTCCAGGGATTTTAGAAATTTTTTAAAGCCCATGATCAAATGAGTTTGTACTTTTACCTGTGCTATTAGTCATAGAAATGATACTTTCTCAAGAAGTTTGTCAGTATAAGTTGCTGCATTGATGCTTTTACTTCTAAACGGAAAGCCCTTCAGCCTGGCCACCTATAAAAAATGTATATGTTTTATATATTATACAAACTTTCCTAGAAAAACATTCTGGAATGCATCTAAAGAACTACATTTTCAGATAAATTATCCAGGTTTCTACAGAAAGCATAACCAATAGAATATTTTCCTCACCAAATATTTTGTGTCCATTTCTTTTTACATTTATCAGATGCTGAGAATACAAAGAACAGAACACAGATAATAGCAAACGATAACCCAACTATCATCACTCACTATGGTAAATGTAGTTTCTATAGGCCTGAGATGAGATCAAGCCATAGTTTCATGTTTTCAAAAACGTATGTGTGTATTTGTATATGTACATTGGACACATGTACAAGAAAGAGAACAATTTTCAGGAGTGGACTTTTCCTATATTCAACTTGTATATTGTCTTAATTATTAAAAATTATATAAATGCTTGAAAATTACACCACACATAATTCATTATAATGATGTTAGCAGATATGAGAAGTCAAATCATGATTCAAATAGGTCAAGTGCAATTGAAACTAAATCTATCCTATGAAGTACCTTCAGAATGTCGTATGTACAAACGGATTAGGTTGCAGTTCAAGACATGTATAAGTGAATTCACATGATATACTCTTTGTCTAATTGGCAACTAAAAATGCTGTTACTGATATAGGTCCTTGGAGATTATTGTTTGGAAATCCTTTGTATAGCATAACCATTAATAACCTTCATTGCTAAAAGGGCAATTCAGTATAAACTAACATGGTTTTTTTTTTCCATTAAGGAAAGTCTTGAAATGCAATTTTATTGACGTAAAGCAAATGTATGTCCACAAGGCCAAAAATAATTATTTTTTTCAAATATGTGCTGAAGGAACAGAAAACGATTGAATTTAAAACACTTCTTAAATGGTTCATGGAACAGCATTAACATCATGTCCATAGGGACTTTTACTAATCTATTTTTTGGTCTAAAAACTGAGGATTTAGTGAAAATGATTTCTATGATGGATGGACAAATAAGTTTATTCTTGCAATGCTGTTTTATAGGAAGGAATACTAAGTATGATGTTAAGTATGATGTTATAGCCAGTTCACTTAAATTATCTCTTTACAATAGATGTTATCTTCATAATAGATGTTAAGACTCAAATACATCTGTTTACAGATATATAAAGAATTTACTTCTAAGGAATGGGGGAAGCTTGGCTAGTAGTTAAGGATATTATCTTTTTCTTAAAAAAGATAAGAATTGCAAGTCTCAACATATATATATATATATTCAAGTTCTTTTCTCTAGATTAAAAATAGGGCAGAAAGTAGCTGAGTATGGCCACCTGTGCATTTCTAGTGCAATTGTGCATCCCAGTGAATACCACTTTTTCTCTCCTGAACTCTGCTTAATTAAAATAAATTTTCAGAAAAAAAATTTATTCACAAACATTGAAGTAAAATTCTTTCTGATTAACTTAGTCTATAGAAAAATCCATTTCCCCCTTTCCACTTGAAATTACAGAGTAAATAAAAGTTTGCTACAATTGTCAACAAAGTTCATTTACAGCAGAAATGTGATTTCTCCAAAAGGAGGTCCCTATATATTTCAGGGGATAGATGTATGTTGAGTCCAGTTGAACTGAATGTGACAGCCAGTGTCATCAGTACTGAATAGCTCTGTGACTGGGCCACTTAAAGCTTCTTAAGGAAGAATTTCTCATGTTTAGATACCCATATATGGTGTATCTGACTCTCTGAAAATGGTGAAAACTCAAGAGGTTCCCAAAACATTATAGGCTGTTGCTATTGCCCTTGGTTCCTGACAGAGATGGAAGATAAGTCCCTACTGATGAAGAAACAACACACTTCAGGCACAGGATCCACAGGCCCCTAAGTGGGAGCTGCCATGAAGGCCTTACTTGCAAACACTAACTTCCTTGGTACCAGAGGCACTATGCAACCATCCAAAGGAGAGACACAGCCAGAAATCCTATCCAACTAGGACATCTATGAACCTCAACAGTGATCAACAAGGCTTGGAAACTCTCAGTTCAGTAGTGACACACATCTAACAGCTCTCTAATTGGACTTAAGTACCACTCAACAAGAAGGAAATAATGCCTGGTACTAGAAATCTCGTCAGCTACCAAGGAATAGTGATGCCATGGATCTCAGAGGAGAGTCCACAGCCACTAGGTTACTGAACCAAAACAATCTAACTTCATGCTATTTGTCCTTCTACTTACAGAGAAGTGTAGCCCTCATTCCTCATCAAGAAAACTTCTCTTCATAACGGATGGAGACCATTGCGAAAAATATGATCAAAATGCAGAGTTGTGGGACTCAATCCCAGTGGATATATCTACAACACAGCTCTTACTCCTAAGGTTCAGGGATTACTGAGGAAGACAGGACTGAATGCCGATAGAGTACTAGGGAGTTTACTGAGAATGTCAGAGTTGTAACCGTAAGTCTCACCAACATAAGTGATAAAACCACAAGCTGAACAAGGACAACAACAATATACTTGTTAACGTGGATGGGGAAACTCAAAGACCTCATCCCTACACAAAGAACTGCAGACAACTAAGGAATGTAGACAGGAAGAGAAATATAGTCTTCCTGGTTATGCAATAGCAAATGTCATAAAAATACCATTACAGCCGGGCGGTGGTGGCGCACGCCTTTAATCCCAGCACTCGGGAGGCAAAGGCAAGCGGATCTCTGAGAGTTCGAGACCAGCCTGGTCTACAGAGCTAGTTTCAGGACAGGCTCCAAAAACCACAGAGAAACCCTGTCTCGAAAAACCAAAAAAAAAAAAAAAAAATACCATTACAAAAACTGAACATATTGTATTTATATATAAATAAATACACACACACATATATATATGTATATATATAATGTATGTATGTATATCAAGAAGTAATGAGAAAAGAGGCCATGAATTTAAAAAAAAAGAGAGAGAAGAGTTATACAGAGGAGGATTTGAAGGGTGGAGAGAAAAGGGGAAATGGTCTAATTATATTATAATCTCAAAAAGCAGATAATTTTAAATTTCTCAATAGCTGTTAGATGCAGTTCTGGAATAAGATTTTTTCCAAATCTACACAGTAAAGGAAGAAGTCAATTAAATAGAATGAATAATAAGTAGAAATTTAACGGAAAAGAATTATTAATTTTAAAACAAATTTTCATCAAATGTAGTAAAATAGCTGGAGAGGAAATACTGTTTCCAGTTAAAATTAAAACGTATAAGGGATGCAATAAATAATATGATTATCTTTTTTGTCTTAGTGCTGTGTTGTTGCAGAATAATCCTTTCGTATACTGTGCATGTGTCACTTGAGTTAGTTTTATTAAAAGCTTAATATCCAATGTGAAGCAGTATTTACAGGCACAAAGGACATTGGTAAGAAGAATGGAAGATGCCGAGAGACAGAAACCAAGCAAGACATGCAAGAGAAGAGGTAACAGTCATGAACCATGAAGCAGCACAAAGATTGATAGAAATAGGTTAACTTAGACTATAAGGGCTAGTTAGAAATAAGTCTAAGCTATCGGCCAAGTTTCATAATTAATAAAAAAATCTCCATATTGTAATTTGGGAGCTGGCTGGCAGGATGGAGAAAGACTCACTACACTATGATTACATCATTCTTTTATTTTTAAAAGATTTATTTATTACGTATACAACATTCTGCCTCCATGTATGCCCGCAGGGCGCCAGATCTCAGTACAGATGGTTGTGCGCCACCATGTGGTTGCTGGGAATTGAACTCAGGACCTCTGAAAGAGCAACCAGTGCTCTTAACCTCTGAGCCATCTCTCCAGCCCTGATTACATCATTCTTAAAGAAAAATGTAGAGATGCCATTTGCATGTACAATAGTAATAATTTGTAGGTTGGGATGTCATTGATTTTAGTAAATATTTTCTGTCTTCTAAAATATCTGTGTCATGTACTACTGTACTCTAATTCCCTTTTCTTATTTTCATCCTTGAGATTATATGCCATGTGTATATGTATTACTGTAAAGTGAATATACTTGCAAATGTGGGTGCACACATTTGGAAGGCCAAGGGCCACAAACCTTTGTCAGCTCTTCTCCCAACCTTACTCTTTGAGACAGGGTCTCTCAATAACCCTAGAGCAGGCCAGTGCAGCTACCATTACAGCTACTATGGCTACTGTGATTCTGACTCCCGTTTTTGGAGACCAGAATGAATGATGGGATACTACACCCACCTAGCCCTTATGTGGGTTTTGGAGATCTGAAATTAGGGTTTCTTGCTTGTATATATAAGCTCTTAAATTATCAAGTCATCTCCCCAACCTGGATTTCCATTCTTTAAGGCAAAATTTTAAGTACTGATGTTAATCTACATGAAACTTATGTTCTCTTTGAACCAGGTAATTTTATAAGGCTCAGTTTTTATATTTAATCATAGAAGAGGCACTAATACCTACTGAAAATAATGTATAATAATACCACAAACCAATATCAAACTGAGAAAAATGAATGAAATTACACTTCTAGATCTGTTACAGTGAAGTTAAAACCAAAAGTAAGACATTTTAAAACAAACCAAATTATTGAATGAACAGGTCTCATAAATTTTTCATAATTTTGCTTGGACTTGACTTTAAAAAGAACTGTACCACAGGGTGTTATTCACCACTGACTGATTAATTTATTTACAAAGAACTCGATCTGAAAGGTCTAGGGAGATAAATATGACTTCTCTACAACACAGGTATAAATTCATGAAGTTCAAATTCACACAAGTGTAGGAGATCACCACACACACACACACACATACCAGAAAAAAGGGGAGAAAAATAAAAATAAAACATGTCTTTAAATGCTAGGTAAAGCAAAACACTGGATTCTTTTTAATGATATGAACAAAATTAAAATTAACTATGTTCTGAAAAGCCATCCTGTGTTAAATACCATCTACTGCAAGAAGAAGCATCTCTGATGTGGATTGAGCAAGGCAGTAATCTATGGGTATGGCAGTATGTCATTAAAAGTCATTTTAATGCTGTGTTGTTTTTGCAGGTTAATAGTATTAGCTTTTCCCTGAGTGTCTGACTGAACTGGTCTTAGGTCTTGATCACTTTAAACCTGCAAGGTATAGGTTCTATCTCATGGAGTAGGCCTAAAATCCATGAAAAAGTGGTTGATTACCCTAAAATCCCACAACTGGATAATGGGCAAAGGTTGAGAGACTTTGGAGAACGCATTCCTATGTAGGATGTCTTCATCAAACCCTTCCTTTCAATCTATATAGCAGAGGAGGCAGAAAGATTGGAAGAGTCAGAGGTGATGGATGACTCCAAGGAAAAATAATATCTTACAGACAAAACAAGACACAGTCTCTGAGTGTTCATATGTTCAGAGAGAGAGAGAGAAAAAAAATGAAATTTGATTGGTAGAGAGCTAGGGAGGGTCTTAGAGGAGTTGGAGGAGGAAGCATAATCAGAATATATTGTATAAAAAGTGTTTCAATTCAAGAAATAATTAGGAGAGTCATCTTCTGTTGGGTGATAAATATTTTGCTTTTGTCTCTACTTAGCATTTTATGCATTTTTATGTGTCTTACTTTACAAAACAGTGCTAATGTCCTTGTCACAGTTGATTTCTGTCATGGCAACTAACATACTCCCTTTTATTTTCCATTCACCAAGCTTTTAATTCTTCTGCCATGAAGGTGTCAAATTTGATACCTCGGAGTTGTCCTCATCGTTTGAGGATAAACAGTCAACTATTTCTTTCTCAAGCATAGATTCCATGACAACTACCCAGCAAGGGGGGATGGAGGTGAGAGAAACCAAGGATATTAACTCTCTCTTGAGAGAGCTTATTCACATGACTTTCCTACACGCTGAGCATATGGAATTTGAAACCTTGGCTTTTCCCCATTTCTGAACAGTTCTAACAGGACATGAGAACATTTAAGGGTCCACTTCTCTCCAGTCCTGTAGGTTGTTGGGCTCTTCTGCTGAGGCTATTAGCTCTGGCTATATGAGGACACCTGCCCACCAAAACAAACACAAGATCACTAATTCATTTCATATGGGTCACCAAACTAATATCAAATAGCAGTAGCTCTTGTTTATTCTGAGCTTAGATGAGATTCAAACCTGAGACTCATGGCTAAAAGGCTTAACCTCCAGCCCTTTAACCCCGGGTCACTCCCAATCTGTCTCTCGGGTCCCTTTCATTAATGACAGACTGAGAAGGATTATAAATTCCCAAAGACCTACATGCAATCCCTTGGATGCTCAACTTACCGACAACTATGATCAGAAGCCTCCCAATTCCTGTGTGTTTGTTCATATGATTGTATCCACACAAAGAAAATTAAGCAGAGACATGAGGAGGCAATCATCCAGAAAATCCTGAAAAAAAAAAAAAAGAATATTTCAACCCAGGTTCAGGAATTCACCTTTGGAGATCAGGACAAATATACCATGTGGTATCTGTGCATTAACATCAGCTAACAGCAAAGGGCCAGGTGATTACCAGATCTTAATAATACAACCATCTAATATTGAGAGAGTAATGAGAATGGGGAAAGACATTGGTAATCCCAGAGATCTAGGACAGCCCTTAGTGAAAATTCACCACATATTATGCTGTAAACATAGTCTGGGCTGTTGATGGATAAGAAATAATTGAGAGAGAGAGTTTCCACTATCTGTCCAATAGTTCTCCAGCAGAATGGGCCAGGTTAAAGGAAGTTTGGAACAGCCAACTACCCCTTTGGAGTCACACACTTCTTTGGCTATTTTTAAGATTTTTTTTTTTTTACTTTGTTTCAGTCTGGTGAAATCTGGAGTATAGAATAAGAGTTTAACAATCTTACCCAGAAACCTCTGGAGAAGGGTCACCAGATTAGGTGTAATAATGCTCATTGTACATCAACCATGGTATTTAACTTGTATTTAACTTGACCCCATGCTATGTGTTCTCACAAGAAGGTAAGTTTTTATCTCTAGAATTTTTTTTCTGAGGATGATATTATTGTTCATAATGTGCAGTTTTTTAAAACCATTGCTTTTTGATTTGTTTGTTGAGCAAGAGAAAGAAAACCATGACGTTTGGTAGGTAGGGATGTGGAATGTACCTGGGAGGAGTCGGGGGAGGAAAAAGAAACATGATCAAAAATATTGTGTAGAAATATTTCTGAATAATATTCTTAAAAACTAAGGCAGATTTGTGTACTAATTATTTTATGTGGGCTTTTTGCTTAATCAAAATTAACTCTTATGGGCTAAATGTGTTCATGCCCCCTTTAAAAGGTATTTTTAAACCTTTGTACTTTAATATGACATTAATTAGAAACATAATTGGCACATATTGAATCAACATAAGCTGTATAACTAGAATATGAGGACTGAAGTCCAATATGAGGACTGAAGAGACAGCAGGAAATGTGGACACAGCACAGAGACCTAGAAAGCACACCATGTTGTAATGGAAGCAGATCAGAGTGGAGTGATACACCCAAAAGTGGAAATGTGCCCAGGATTGGTGGCCTTCCCCAGAGTCTGAGACATAGGAAGCTGTATGTGTGTGGGGGGACACATATGCCATAAGACACATATGTAAGTCACATGGTACCTTGTAGGAATCTAGTCTCTTCCTGAATTACAGAGTTCTCAGGGTCGAAGCTCCAGTCATCAGAATCAATGCCACAGTTACTTTACTCACTAAGCCATTTTTCTGTTCTGTGATTTTTGATTTCTAACCACCACTTCTAGGAGAGTATCTCTTTATTATCATTACAGCCTAGGAAACTAAAATAACACTATCATTACAACACAAGAAAACTATTAATTTTCATTAATTTTCCATATTTAGGAAGTTCTTGTGGAACTTGTCTGGATCTTTCTTATATAATGTATTTCCAAAATAAAATAATAGATATGACTTGAAAAAAATTCTAATAAAGTAACATTTAATTTATTTTCTTAAAAATCTGGCCATATAGCTCCCTGATGAAAGAAAGAGAAGATGAAGAGAGGAAGAAGAAGAAAGAGAAAGGGGGGGGGAGAAAAGGTGGAGGAGGAGTGGAGTCGTAAGTCACAAGCAATGCCACACCAGTTGGGAATTATGATTAATAAGATGGTATTTATTTAAAGGGGGAAACTTACAGATCACAGCCCTCTGCACAACCAGGAAGCGAGTCTAGTCGCCAGCGGAGCAGGGAGA
>NC_022010.1:77660324-77671743 GCF_000317375.1 Microtus ochrogaster
AGGAGAGGGAAGTCGCTGCTTTTTTAAAGGGAGAGAGAGACCATGCCCCAATGGGCTGGTATCTCAGCAGCTATAGGCTGGAGGAGCGGGAGGACCTCCCGCAACAGAGGAGGGAGAAGAGGAGGGGAGAGAAAAAAGGTGAAGGAGGAAGGATAAGAGGAGGGGAGGGAGAAAAGGTAGAAGAGGAGGGAGATCAGGAGGGAAAGGAGAAAAGGTGAAAGAGGTGAGTTTCATCTCAGTATGGAGAATCTATTGCATACAGAATGAATTTCTCTCCTTGCCTTATTTTTTATGAGATATTGTTAAGAGATGTTGAATAAAAGAGGTTTGATGGCAATACAGCAATCCCAACACTAGGGAGACAGAGCAAGGAGCATCACTTTGGGTTTGAGACTAGCCTGAGATGTGTAATGTCTTCCAAAAGACTAGAGATCTAGTTTGCTGGTAGAGTGCTTGCCTAGCTCTAATAATCACAATAATAGTAAATAATAATTGATGGAGGAGGGTCATCTGTCTATCTGTTGCTTTCATTGGTTAATTAATAAAGAAACTGCTTGGCCTGATAGGTCAGAACATAGGTAGGTGGGGAAGACAGAATAGAATTGTGGAAGAAAGAAAGCTGAGTCAAGTAGACGATAAAGCTCTCCTTTCCAAGATGGACGCAGGTTAAGATCCTTCCTGGTAAGCCACCACCTCATGGTGATACATAGATTATTAGAAATGGGTTAATCAAGATGTGAGAATTAGCCAGTAAAAGGCTAGAGCTAATGGGCTAAGCAGTCTTTAAAAGAATACAGTTTCCGTGTAATTATTTTGGGTAAAGTTACCCATGTGGGAGCTGGGCAATAGGAAATGGCCCACAGCTCCTCACTACAAATAATAATAATAATAATAATAATAATAATAATAATAATAATAATAATAATAATAATAATGTACTGTTTCTGGATAGTTTGTGCTACACAATAAGACCCTATCTCAAAAATGAATGTGCATGATAATTAGGAATATTAATTCTCCCTCTTTTTCATATTCTTTTCCTGATTACGTAAGAAGTGGACTCCACACATGTGAGCTCAATTTGTAACCACATGTTCAAAGAGGTATCCTGCTCGCCTGCTTTTTTCGTCCACGCTGGACAATCATGTCCTTCCTTTACACTCCTCTCAATGTATTTGCACCCTACCAGATATTAAGAATCTCTCTGAAACCCATCATCTACAGCAATACTTCTCCATTATCACCACTCAGGTTGAGTTATTGTACTGCCCTGCAGCTCTCTGTAGTTCTCAGATGACTTGCCCTGCTTCCTTACTTTGCCATGGAGTGGTGTGAACATTGATCTTATCTCTTATTACTGCATCAGTAGTTTCTCGGACCAGGTAGTATTCCCAGGCATCCTCTATGCTTCGCCACTGTTTCCCCCGTCTAAAGCCTTCCATACAGTTGGTTTTCGATAAACATTTGCTGAATTGATTTTGAGCTTGAATTCAACGGCGCAGGATCTTCTATACTGAAACAAATCACCTTGTAGATGGCACATTGTTTGGTTCGGTATTGCTGCACCAATGGAGCAAGGCATTTGCTGCAAATTTTTCATCTAAATGGTAGATGCTGGAAAGGATTTTTACAAAAGATCATCCACCGGCAAAAGCGACAGAAAAACAGCCTATGCTATCAATATTTTTCATGCTATATCCTACCCATTCAGCGGCAATTCATTTGTGTGGTTAGTATTATGTGGCAGATTCCACTCTTAGATTCAGAATGAAGCTAATTTGCATTGGCACACCGACTTAACTCACTAGTGCACTATTACCATGTAAGCAGGTGTACGAGCGACTACAAATAAAGACCTGCTGATGGAGTCCCAGCAGGGCTTCTGATGAGTTTTCATTTTGTTGAACCTTACCCAGGAAATTACTGTGTAAAAGGCTTTGCTATTAGTTCTTTTCCTGAAATATCGCTTAGCTACATCTGGCCAAATTCATGGTGATTATACTAACTATACAGATAGGTTAGTAGAGAAATCTCCCTAGGCTTTTTTACTCATTTTCTCAAACTAATTACTGAAAACATAGATATCCAAAAACATTACCAATATTCAATTCTTAAAGGATTCAATAAGAGAGTATCAAAAATCTAATAAAAGAAGAAAATCCTTGCTAAAAGTAGAATTTGTACTAAATAGTGTCTACTTTAATATTAAGGATACTGTGGAGAAATAACTACATTTATTTACATAGTTATTATACATACCATAAAATTTACCTATAACCTGTATAGACCTAAACACACTTAGTAGAATTACATAAGCTCTTTTAATTGTTTAGATGTTGTGTTAAAGAGAAACAGTGAAAATAAAAATTCCCATTGTTACAACCCCTGACCATATCTTTTGGTTTTTATCATAACAGTTGTATGACAAAGCCATAGTCACTAAAGGCTGTATAATTATGTATTTGATAGACTTATACAAGTTGATTTTGGATTTAAGATTATAAGAAAACAAACACATATTGAGGACTTTCTTTTTAGGAGATTCTCTGAGATTTCAGTACCAACAAATGCAAGATGGCTTTGATTTCAATTTGTTTTCTATTTTAAATGAACAATGAGAACATTTACATGAAAGAACATGATCATACTATGAGAATTGTCTCATTTGTCAAAAAGTTAATAACAACAATAGTAGTAGTGATGTCATTTGCTCTCAATGCTGCTAACACTCAGTGGTGGAGTAAAATTGCCCGGCTTGAGGAGTTGAGAGAAATATCATAGGTAAGGTGCCAATACTGTCCCGATTTTAGTAAAAGAGATGCCATTTATTCCTCTGTAAACAGTGTATTAAGTGATTTGGTCCACTTTCACTCTCAAAGATCTTCTCATCCAAGTGACAAGTACATGCTAATTCTACCACTAAGCAAACGGGAATGTGGAACTTGAAGGAAGAAGAGAATTCAAGTTGTTGGAGGGTGTGCTTCTTTCTGGAAATCTAACTCCAATAATAGATATGTGTGAAGGAGTAAGAGAGGAACAGCATGGAAACTCACTGACTGGATGAGAGCAGGCCTTGACCTTGTGAGCTGCCAAGTTTGGATTGGATCTGGCTCTCTCTTCTTTCTTTTAAGAAAACAATAGTACCCACTCTATTTGTGCTTAGTTTATGTGGGTGAGGGTTTAGCCTACATGTATGCCTGTGCACCATGTGTGTGTCTGGTGCTCTCAGAAGCCAGAAGCTTCTTGGGATTAGAGTCATGGATGGTTATGAACTGTCCTGTGGGTGCTTAGAATTTCTTGTTCACTTTTACTTGGTGGTATTAAAGTTTCATTGAATAATTTTTCTGCAACAAGGAATTCTGTAACCATTGAGGCTCTGTTAATGGCATCAGCTTTCAGTTTTCTAACACATGGACAGAACTTTTGACAAGTACTGTAGGTGATAGACTCAGTGTTATCTAGTTGATGAACGTGGTGTGCTCCATCAAGGAACAGGCTTGAAAGGATTGAAAATTACATTTCTCAACAATGAAAGCAAAAGACTTTTATTTATATGAATAAAATTGTCAAGAATTACAATGCTGAACTACAAAGATTTTCTTTTGGTATTTACAAATATCTATAAACAAAATTTTTAATGTTGAAGTTATTAGAATTACTTGATTTCCAAAATTACTCTTTTAAAATCCTGTTCAGTCTTGTTTTCAAAGTTTTGAAATATTTGATATCACATCAGACACCCTCTGTCCCCCTAAAATTGGCTTAAACTTCACACACACCTTTCTCTACTTTTTTTCCTTCTCTCTAGCTGTCTAGTGTATCTAGGGGAGGGGGTAAGGCTGTTGATTAGTTATTTAATTAGTTTGTTTGTTTACTCACTTTTTTGAAATGATTTCTTATTTTTCTTTTTCTTAAATTTTTTATTTGGCATTATATAACTTGCACATAGTATATAATATGCTGCATTTGCCTTTTAGCAAGAACAGATGATCATAGCTGAGTAATTTCTTTCAGCCAGGAAAATGCTTCCTTAATCAATGTTCTCCAAGCCCTTGGACACATAGTAGCGGTTGACTCCAGAGACACGTCTATCTCTTTCCATCAAATACCATTGGTAACGAAAGCAACCAACTCTTTTCCTTGCCCCCGTTGGAAAACTTGTGGATGTGCGCAGTGGACACCCCGGGGATGGTCAAGCACACACCCATAATGGCGAGGCCAGGCAGAATCTCGAACCACATCTCTGAACCGTAACTCGCACTCCAAACCAAACCGTAACTCGCACTCCAAACCGTAACTTTATTTTTCCCATTTCCTTTGTGAGCATAATCAACATTCCCCCACAAATAAAAGGGGGAAAACACATTTCAATGTGTCGCTTGACTCTTTAATCTGAATGAATAGACCTCACAAATTATACAGATAGTATAAAAAAACCAATAAATTATCTTACTCTCCAGGCTAGATATAGATATAAGGCAATACAAAGGAATAGCCTGCACACTTGAAGATAAACAGAATAATGATGTTTTCATCACACACTTGTGACAATATTTAACCCAATTATGTGCAGGAAAACAATACTATCTCACATCATCATGGAATAAAAATAAAGAAAATTATGATAAGATAATTCTATCATAGTAAAATTGGATGATGATATAGAAATCCTATAAAAACTAAAGACATTCTTTGACATATTTGTGAATCACTTAAAAGGATGGATCAAACAGAGTAAAAAATACAAAGAATAAATAAAGTAAGATAGATAGATTATAGATAGGTAGACAGATAGGTGATAGATGTGTATACTTATATACTTTTAATGAGCTTTTTTATTGGAATTTCTAACTCTGTAATTTACAAAGTAAAACATCATTGCACATCAGAGAAAATGAGTGAAAAAGCAGTGTTTTTAAAAGATGGAATATATTCCCCAATCACAGTTAATTCTCTAGGATATTTTAAAGGCCCACATGAAGCAGACCATGAAGATATTCACTAGCCTGGAAGAAGCACAACCCCCATCCCAATCAGTTTCTCCTTATACTAGTGGCACTGACTTCCGTTCTTTGTATGTAATAGTTGTATAGTTTCAAGTTGTATTACATGTATTTAAATTTCTTTAATAGTTTAACGGCTTAAATATTATTCTACTCTACCTCTAGATTTTGGATAATTTGCCAAAGTCTATTAAAACTGTGACCATACAATTAACAGTAATTGGTGAACTATTTTATTTGTATCTCTGTGTTAGTTACTTTTCTGCTATTGTGATAAAGCATTATGACCATGGCGACTTTACAGAGTTTATTTGGGGTCTATAATTTCCGAGTGATAGAGTCCATGACTGTCGTGATTGGCAGCATGGCAGCAGGTAGGCATGGCTGAAGCAGTAGCTGAGATCTTAACATCAGCAAGAGAAAACACACTAACTGGGAATGACATGGGCTTTCTCAAACCTCAAAGTCCACCCCCGGTGACAAGCCTTCTCCAACAAGGTCATACCTCCTAATCTTTTCCAAACAGTGAAAACCAAATATTCAAATATATTTACAGGGAAACCACCACAATGAGTCATTGCTAAAGAGAACTGGGGGGAGCGCTATCTACATCTTGTTGGTGCTGTACAGCAAGAATCTGAGAAATACACGTGTCTAGAGCATTTGTTAACACACATGTTTTAAACATTTCTATGCTAAATGTGATGAGAAAATATCAATCTTTATGGACTTAAACTTTAAGCATTGATTTGGAAGCAGACTATGTGTTTCAATAGTAAAAAAATGATTTAAAAACTCTATCTAAATTCCAGCATATGGGAAGCAAATACAAAAGATAGCCACAAGTTCATAGTCAGCCTGATATTCATAATGATTTCCCAACCAACCAGACCTACATAATAAAACCCTGTCTCTAAATTAAAAAAAAAATAACAATAATAATGATGACAGTGGTGGTGGTAACCATAAATGCAGGATCCACTTCAAAATAAATTGAGTCTTGGAATCGGTCAAGTAGACTTTTCAAAGGTATTCATATAATTTCAAAAACACATAATATAAAAATTAAGGAATTTTTAAATGAAGACAGATGACTGTGTGTATAGAAAAGCCAGTGTAAAGATGGTAAGTTTTTGTCTTTGCAGAGACTAGTGATATGGCTTGGCATTTTCCTGATGAAATGGATGGTAGTTATGGATTAGATATGTTGGTCAGTAGCAGTAGTTATTTTTATTTAAGTGAAGTATCATTAGTGTGAATAAATAAGATTTATATTGTAATTCTTGAACCATCATCAGGAAAGTAAGAAAGAGAAAGCATAAAGCTGGATCTGAGGAGCTATTTCTTAATCTTTTCTTGTTTGGGAGTTAAGTGATTCAAATTTCTTCAAGGTAATTCAGGTCATAATTATGTAAATTAAGCAACCAGCTACTACATAAGCATCCAATGTCCTTCCTATGGAGACAGGTATTTATTTCATGCACTATGTGTGTGATTCTTACATTTCAATACCTTGATCCATTTTAACATCAAAAAAGATTCTGGCCCCCAGGGACCGCTATTCCTGTGCACTGTGGAGCTGGAAGACACACTCACGGGCGATCTTTAGTAGTGTGATTGTTGTACTTGGTCTAACTGATTTTTCTGTTCTTTTTCCTTAAAGACACACTAGGAATATGTTCCATGAGAGAGGGTGAGATTCGAAACTATTGGCCTAAAGAATACTGGTGAAAACCGAACACATGATAGATGTAGACTTACTCACAGAGGGGAAAGCGTAGACATGTCTGGCAGAGAGAAGACTCTAAATCCGGTCTTACTGCAATAAATTATGCGACTCCAAGGCTAGAGAGGAGAGCCAGGACCATTCTGCTCACTTCTGAAAGGTTGGAAGTGAGATCAAAATGAATTCGGCAATATATTCAAAGTCCATCAGTAACCCTGATAGCATCAGGATTGCATCTCTTAGTAAGGAGACTCGAAGGTTTTGTCTGAAGTACAGGAACAGGGACTTAATGCCTATACAAGGCCTGGGAAGCACAGCATGCACAATAGACACATATGCACATTAAATGTATACATGGGATAATTAATGCCAGGGAACTGCTGGTAAGTTGGAGGGAGAAACGTATCGATGTTTATTGAAAACGGTAGATTGTAGATTTTCAGACAGTTGCAGACTGGCACACCTCAGATGAGCTTTTCTTCTTTCAGTGCCACCCCTCCCCATTGTTCACACTGCCATTACTTCATTTTCTCTTTAAAGTGAATTACCTGCTTTTTATCCTGCTTCCCCCACCCAATTAGAAAAACAAGAGGCAATTCAGATCCTTAAGGTGAACATTGTTTCATTTCCCTTTGTTCCAAATCTCTTATACTGACACCTTTCCGAGTCTGTTCTTCTTATTTAAGACTCCCCTGCGTTCTGTCTTTGTCTTTTACGAGCGAATTTCCCGAGATTTACTCCGTGCAGGCGAACAAAGACTAGGCAGCTGGGTCTGCATCCCAGCAATGCAGACAGCTGGGGCTCTGCATTTCCCGGTGTGCTGTGCTAGTTTGTTTGCTTGTATTTGAATGGCCAGAAGGACTTGACAGGATTCTACCTGGAATGCCTGAGCCCTGGACTCCATTCCCAGCCTGAGTGTAAAAAGCTGAGTTCTGAGGACTCCATAAACAGTCTGTACACCGTCCTGGGCCACTGTTCTGGACAACTCTAAATATCCCTGTCTGGCTGAATTTTACACAACACTACCGCAATATATGAAATACATGTGGGCATCTCTGAGATTAGAGGGATTAGAAACAGGTCCACTGCCTACCCAGAAGAGCTACTTTTAGAAGATGATAAGAAATCTACCGAAACGCATACTAACAGCAACAAAAGCTGGATTAATAACTCAGTCAGTCTTTCATGTGGATCTTTCTAAAGAAATGAGGCGATTTTGTCAAAATAATAGGCATGTTTTCTGATGGCTGTCCTGCTAAAAATACAGCTTCTCCACAGAAGCAGCGGCACGTTCTTGAAATAGCTCCATTTGGCTTGCAGCGCTGCGTGTCCTTATCTTAACTGGATGCGAACTATCTAATGTCTTTCTAAACGAAAGTAATTTTTGGACTCAGTGAAGTTGCGCTTCTGACCATCCCTTCCAGATGCGATTATGTAGAAATATTTCATACAGCTACAAAATGGGCGGAGGGGGGGAGACAGTTGGAGATGTTCTATATACAGCCACTTTGGGGGGGGGGGGCTTTCTTTGGATAGCAGAGTAATGTGGTCCGTAAGACAGTGCGCGAATGAGCTCCACAGAGAAAGCCAGCCTTCTCCTGGGCTGTGAATAGCTTCGCCCTTTCAGGCAAACTGATAGCCTGGAAGGAAAATCATTTTATAAATGCAGCATGCCTTTGTTCGGCAGCAACAGCAGATGCTGTTAAAGTCTTATGTCCTGGCTCTGACAATGTTCCAGAAACCTGACCTGCCACAATAGAAATTGCTGAACAGATCAGTAACTGTGCCAAACTGTAAAATTCCACCATGAGACTTCATAGGCAGAGACAATAGAATTCTGTAACTTTATGTTACATTGCTTATCAGAACAGATGAATGTATGTTTTCTGATACTTATGTGTGTTTGTATGTGTGTGTGTGTGCCCATGCACACATATATAATCTGCGTAATAATGACAGACTCTTTATTTCAATTTTTAGGAACTCTTTAGTTGGTGACAGGGGACTGTAGCAAATTTTGATAAGAACGTATGAATCAGGTGCCAGAAAGATGACTCCGTGATTAACAGCATGTGTAGACCATGTAAAGGATCTGAGTTTTGCACCTAGCACTCTGTTTGGTTGTTCACAAACATTTATAGCTCTAGCCATAGGGGATTTGTCACCCTGTTCTGGCCTCCTCTAGCACCTGCATGCATACCAACAGACAGACAGACACACATACATAATTGAAGTGAAAGCTAAATCTAAAACATAGTATTATAAATCAGCTAATACATAAGCACCTTAATTCAAAAACCTAAAACAACTGATTTTTAATCTTTGTCAATTCTCAGAGCTACTCTTTGTATAATTGCCTATCTAAGAAACTCCCAAAGCATACAGCCTATTTCTATTGCCCCTGGCTACCCCTGAGAAAGAGAAAGAAGGTTCTTATTGCTAAAGGGTATATGAACTTCAGAAAAAGGTCCCAAAAGCCCCTGAACTGGTAACATTCAAGCTTCCAAAAGAGGGAGACAACCAACAGTCCCACCGAGTTGTGATACTTAAGAACCAAATTAATGGCCAGAGTAGCACAGTAACTTACAGTTGCAGTAGTAGCACACCTTGGTGGTAACCAATGTCTAGAATTGGACATAAAACACACTTATCCAGTGGGATACCTTGCCTGGCACTAGAAACCTAGCTAACTAATCAGTGCTAGGTCAAGCATGGTTATTGGAGAAGAAACTACAACTATTAATTTACTAAACCAACAATCCCTAACAACAACCTATAAACACTTGTGCTTATACGCAGAGATAAGTGTATAATTCACCCCTCTTTAAGGAAACTTCTCTTTGCAGCTGACAAAAGACTACTACAGAAAACCACAACCAATCAATATGCAGAGTTTTGAAGCCTAGTCCCAGTGGATACATTTACAAACACTCCCATACCTAAGACTCAGGGAGCATTTCAAGTTCTGTCGGGGGGGGGGGGGGAGACAAACAGTTTGTAAGAGCCAGAGAATGAGAGAATCTGATGAGAATGTCTCTCCTAGTAACCTCAGAAGTGACACACATAAACTCTCTCCAACATGACCACCCCAACATGATTTGAACAAGGATGATGCCAACAAATAGGAAAGTCCCAGGGTATCATGCTTGCACAAAGGATTATAGACAACTAAATAAAGCTAGGATCAAGAGAGGTATCATCTCTGGAGACGAGTGTACCACTTGGTTGTACAGTACAGAAGGGTTATCCCTGAAAACATACATATAAGAAATACTATATGGACTTAGTAGATTATGTCTGGAAATACAGATGTATTTATAAATACATATATGCATACAATAGCAATTGAAGAAAAAGAGGCCATAAATCTGAAGGAGAGTGTGGAAGGATGTATTAGAGAGAGAAAAGGGAAGGAGGAAATGTTGTGATTAAAATACAGTCTTAAAATTGGTATAGCTGTGTCTTGAGGTAGATTGATTCCCAATTTTCTAAGAAACCACCATACTGATTTCATACAAGTTTGTACTGTCACTAGCAATGGTGGAGTGTTCCCATTACTCCACATCCTCTCTAGCATAAGTTGTCATCACTGTTTTTGATCTTAGCCATTCTGACATGTATAAGATAGTATCTCACAGTCATTTTGATTTACTTTTCCCTGATGACTAAGGACGTTGAGGAATTCTTTAAGTGTCTTTGGACCATTTGAGATTCTTCTCCTGAGAATTCTCTATTTAGATCTGTACCCCATTTTTAAATGGATTATATGGTGTTTTGATGTAGAGTTTCTTGAGATCTTTATATATTTTTGAGATTAACTCTCTGTTAAATGTGGGGTTGGTAAGGATTTTTTCCAACTCTGTAGAATACCATACTAATTTTGAGCATACATCCAAAAGATATACAATCATTCCACGAGGTCACTTGCTCAACTATGTTCATAGCAAGATTATTCAAAATAGTCAGAACCAGGAAACAACTTAGATGCCCATCAACCAAAGAATGAATAAGGAAAATGCGGTACATTTACATAAGTAAGGTCTACTGAACTATAATAATGATGACCTCATGAAATTTGCAGGCAAGTGAATGGGACTAGAAAAAAAGTCATTCTGAGTGATGTAACTCAGACCCAGAAAGATAAAAATTGAATGTACTTACTCATAGGTGGTTATTAGGAGTAAAGTATAGAATAACCAACCTACAATCCACAGTCCCAGACAGTCTGGTAACAAGGAGGCTTCACAGATGGATACATGGACTTCCCTTGGAAGTGGAAGCAGAAAAGATCTCCTGGGGGCAGGGGTTTGACGGATGGAAGAAATAGGTTCGCTGGCCTGGGTGCATGTGGTGGCAGATTGGAGGCAGGATGGAAAGAGAGAGTAACAAAAGACACATTTTTTTTTTCCATTTAGAAGAGAGATTTTTAATTGCAAACAAATATCCCCACCAGATTGGCCTGTGGGATGTCTTCAAGATATTTTTTGATTAATAATTTATGTGGGAGAATCCCTACAATTTTAGATGATGCTAACACCAGGCAGGTAGTCCTGAGTTATATAAGATAGTAGACTGAGCAAGACATGTAAGCATCATTCCTCCATAGCATCTGCTTCAGTTTCTTCCTCCAAGTTCTTTTTTTTATTTTATCTTTTTTTATTTATTTATTTATTAAGGATTTCTGCCTCCT
>NC_022010.1:77672438-77683108 GCF_000317375.1 Microtus ochrogaster
AGACAGAGACCCACATTGGAGCACCGGACAGAAATCTCAAGGTCCAAATCAGGAGCAGAAGGAGAGAGAGCACGAGCAAGGAACACAAAAGACACATCTTGATGGGTGTTGTTTCAGGGTTAGGGAAAAACCTGGTACCAGGGAAATCCCTAGGAACAAGATGAAATGCTACATTTTGAAAAGATACCAAGAAACGTGGCTAAACATAGATAAAAATTATGAGTTACTTTAAGTTATAATAATCTAATAATAATAAGAGCTAGAGAATAATAATAATAATAACAGTTTATTAATTGTTATAAACTACTATGTGTTTCTTTGGGACTGAATGACTGTGGGACTGATTGGGACAGAAACTTTGTACTATATAATGGCACACAATTTGGGGCAAGAATTTCCACATAGAGCCTGAGAAAGCTTTTTTTAAAAGAAAGGATTCTAGACAGATAAAAGAACAAAGTCAAGCACAGCTTCTTGATGGCATCATTGTCTTGGGTGGGCTCTGTTTGCTAGAGATGAGCAGAAGCATGGCTTTTTCTAAAGAGGCTTCCTGACTCAGTGTTAGCAGAAAAATTCTCACAGCTCTTTTAAAAGGCCATGCCACGTTTAGATTTATGCTGTATAATAAAAATCAAAATAACAAAAAAAAGACCATGCCACCAAACACTTAAATGGTGTTTATGAGCAGCTGCTGGCATGCTTCCTGTTCATAGTCTGCAACTAGAAACTCCACAGAGCTGTGATTAAAAAAAAAAAGTGAATTCTGCCAGTACCTCCATCATGGAGCTAGACTTTTGGGAAGCCAAAGAGTGTAGCAGATCCAGCTGCCAAAGCTGCAGCTTTAATCCTAACCATGTTACTTAGGAAATAAAAGACTCATGTGGAGAGAGGGGGGGGGGATACAGTTAATACAGATTCAGATGGAAAAACCTCTAAACAGTTTCAGTGTGTTTAAAATATGAGTAGGCTCAGGAGAAAAGAGAAAAGGATAGCGAAAGTCCTTTTTTTTAAAAAAAAAAAAAAAAAGACCTTTTTTTTAAAAAAAAAAAAAAAAAGAGAGTAGTAGGGCACAGTGGTACATGCTTTTAATCCCAGAACTTGCAAGGCAGAGTTAGGCAGATCTCTCTGAGGTTGAGGCCAGTCTGGTCTACAGAATGAGTTCTAGGACAAGCAAAGATACACAGAGAAACCTTGTCTCAAAAAAAAATTAAAAATTAAATACTAAAAGAAAGAAATTTTAAAAGAGAGCCACATAAAGATGGAAAAATACACAGTCTGGATACTGTATGCTTTTGTGTTGTCTTTGAATGGTTTGACTGCTGAGGAAGGAGAAAATTCTGCTAAAAGACATTTGATTATAAACACTGTTGGACTAATCCAACCTATATATTTTTAAAATATCTTGACTTCAAAATTTAAGTCAAAAGTTATGTTATTTTGGAGAAGAGGTTTTGCTTTTGTTTCTACAGGAAATGAGAGGCTGTGGATTCATTCTTAGTTATGAAAGGTTTTGAAAGACCCCAGCTTAGCTGCTATAATGCCATTTTGCAAAGCCTCCACACAAACAAATGGAAGTTCAAGGTAAAGTCAGTACTCCTAGGAGGTCAAACAGGATATATGTGGTCAGACACCATGCCTAGGAGGGGAACGAACAGTTCTGGGAAAAACTACATGTACCCTAGATAGGGCCAAGTCTGCTATTATTATCAGACCTTCATGTCTCAGGGAAACTTGTCCCCTAAATGAACCCATCGCCTCATTCGAACTGACCAATGAGATCCCTGTAACCATGCATTGCTTCTGTATGCCTGCTTTTACCACTCTTTTCCTATAAAAAGACCTTCTCCCATCCTGCAGGCGCGCAAGTCCTCCGAAAGGATTTTGCAGCCCACAGGTACCTGTGCCCACCCAATAAACCTCTTGCTAATTGCAGCCAGTGGTCTCGACTGTTCCTTGGGTTAGGGGTCTCCTCTTGAGGGAAGGACCACTCTGAGGGCCTTTCAGTTTGATCTAGAAAGACCCTGGAAAAATCTCCAATAGGAACAGATAGCCCAGATGATCCAACATTTCAGATAATCTCTGTTGTAGTTTCTTCTGAGTTGCATACCCAGAACAGTGTCAAGACTACTGACTGAGATAATCCATCCTCACAAAATACTCCAGTCAGGACTTGACCATAACCCTAGATTTTCTCTATGTCTCCATAAGACTATCAGCACTCCCATTCAGCAGAAAGTAGCTAGAAAACTATGCCCACATTCCCAATACATGGATCATAGATGCTTGTCTTTGTTTAGAGTGTTGGTTACAAGTTATTATAGATAATTGTCAGGAAAAAGGTTAAACAAGGCAATTAGGTTCAGATTTCTTCTTTGTAAAGAAAATAAGGGGAAATGCTTTGGCAGAATGCTCTTGTACACTGTAAATATTTGTCACTCATATTGGTTTAATAACATGCTGATTGGCCAGCAGTCAGGCAGGACATATAGGCAGGGTGATCAGACTAGGAGAATTCTAGAGAAAGCAAGGCTCATCTGCAGTTGTCACCCAGATGCAGAGGAAGCATTACGAAAATGCTGCCTGAGAAAAGGTACCAAGCTACGTGGTTAAACATAGACAAGAATTATGGGTTAATTTAAGTTGTAAGAGCTAGTTAATAATAAGTCTGATAATAACAATAATAGGCCACACAGTTTATACTTGATAAAAGCCTCTGTGTGTTTCTTTGGGACTGACTGGCTATGATACTGGGCAAGACAGAAGCTCCATGCTTCAGATAACCCCAACTAATATTCCTAGCAACAGAAGAAAGAGTGCCTGAGCTGGCTATCTACTATAAGCAGATTGGTGACTCCCTTAACTGTCATCAAAGATATTCTATCTAGTAACTAATGTAAGCAGAGGTAGAGATTCACTGACAAGCACTGTGCTGAGTCTTGTGGAAGAAAAATAAGAGGAATGTATGTGCCAGTGGGTACATGATGAGGAAACCCACAGAGACAGCTGACCTGTGCTCTTGAAATTCACGGACATTCAAACAACAGGGAAATTATAAGGGACCAACCTAGTCCTGTTCTGTAAGGCTGGCCAGTGGGGCTGTTTTACTCTCAGACCTTCAGGCAAGCTTTATATATTAAAATACAATTGAAATTCCACTACGTTAATTAATATAGTTTGTGTGTGATTATTCAGGTCTGGGTGGATGAGAAGTGAAATCACAGTCTCTACTTACAAGAGCTGTTGAAAACCACTGCCAAGTGACCATTCAAAGCCAAATAAATGAAATTTCTACAACAAAAGGAGAGGTGAACATTGGCACATAACTGTAAATTTATATCACAAGAGCCACACATTGCTTACTCATAGCTTCATAGTCAATTGCTGAAAACCAACTGGAATATATAAAATAATCATTTACTTATTTCTGGATTCTTTGATTGGTTCTTTAAGTTAGACACTATTAGGAGGTTTTAGTTTGGCTTGCTGGAACTAATTCATGGGTCAGAGAGCAACTGCCTGTTCTGCAGGGGACAGTAAGCTGTCAACTCCTTTTTTTTCTTCTGCCATGCCATGTATACTTCATACACTGTTTGTTTCCCAACATCTTTGAGACTTGACTCTATCTGAGCAATACCACTACTTCTGCTAGACACTATTGAAGAAAGCAAGTCATAACGTCAGCATTGACTTTTAGAATGTGGTGAAATATAATTTACCTCTGGTTAGAGTATCTAAACATCACATTGACCAAGATTCCAGAGAGGAGAAAAATTTGTCCTTTCTTTTAAAAAATCTACCATAGAAGATAAGTAAGTTGTTCTTATTCCTATATTTGCTGTCAGCCTATGAGAGAATATTATTGCTATGAAATACTTGGCAGGATCCAGATGTATGAAGTTATTATAAGCAAGAGAGAGGACGCAGTAGTATGAAAATGGGAATACCCATACCTGAGAGATACCTTGACTTTAAACTACACTTGTATACCTCAGCTGTATGAAGAAGAAATTGTTCTTTGTTTTGGTGGCAGTAAAATCTGGGTTTGTGGGTGGGGTGGCACAGGGATGATCATACTGGCCAATGACCACAAAATTCAACTGGACATGGCAAAATTGTGACAAGAGAAATCACCTGAGTATCAGAACAGAGGAACAGTAAGAACAACTGACCCCTACAAGCTAGATGACTACTTTATGTCTTTAGCTCAATTTTCTTTGGGTTATTTATAAGTTATTACTAAATGAACTCTAAAATATCCTTCTGTTTAGACAAATGTTAATGGGTCACTCAGACTACCTCCAAGAGCAGTCCCCTCCAGGAGACTTACAAGGCTAAGAATATGTCTGCAAAAGGAAAAAAATATCAGGATTCCCAGTGTCATATACCAAACTATTGGAATTGTGGCTGCCTGCCGGAATTCTATAAGAACTTGAAATACACAAATTTGCTAGCCAGAGGTGGTTATTTTTTTCCTCAAATGAGACAGATGTTATTATTGAAAATAATAAATTGATTACATAGGTTAAGTAATCTTGTAATAATTATAATAAAAACCCAAGTATATTTCCACAGAACAGAGAATGCAGTCTTCCGGAGAGACTTTGTTTGCTGATTTTAAAATCGTATCTGTGTGTGTGTATATGTGGGAGTGAGTATGTGCATGTTTATATTTTGTACATACATATTCCAAACATAGATTTGTGTGCATGCCAAAGGTCAGCATGTGTCTCTTCTTCAATTCATCTTGAACTTATTTTCTTATGCTTTTTTCATACATGATTCCTCACTGAACATGCAGTTCACGGATTCACCCAAGCTTGCTGCTCAGCGAGTTCCACGGTGATCTATCTCTACCTCACTAGTGCTAAGATTACAGTTGAATGCTTCCACACCCAGTTTTTCAAGTACTTGCTGGATACCCAAGTTTAGATGCTCATGCTTTCCAGCTAAATCATCTCCCCAGATCCCCTGCTTCATATTTACCCTTCCGAATACATAAACATCTCACATGGTGCTCAAAACCAAACATAAACCATGCTGCTTCAAGGACTAGAATAAAAAGCAACTCTTGAGTCAGCAAGTACTACAATATCCAGAATGAGGCTACTCAAGGAGCTCCTTTAAACACTTTTATGCCTAGGCCAATTGCTACCATTCAAACTGTATCTCAGAATTAAAAAAATAAAACAAAATAAAACTTCTCTAAAATGACCAACTTGGTAGTTATAAAAATATTAGTCACAAGACCAGGTACACAGCATCATTGAAAAATTTGTGTGTATAATAGTTATCTAAACATATCTCATAAACACTTGATTAATGCATTTTTAATTAAAAATGTCATTTTTTTCGAGTCTTATAAGTGACAATGACTCATGTTTAACTTCAAAAGCATAAGACTGGTCAATATTGCAAAACAAACCTACTAAGTGATGAATTTGGGGAGACACTGGGCGATCAAACTCATTCTACTGCTGCCTGTCACAGTTCTCAACTCGAACAAACAGCAAAACCACCACCAATTTCTGTGCACTTTATGGCTTTCTAGAAAAACTCATGTGCCTTTCATTAACCAAGAAGAATGTGGTTCATGTGCATAGTATATTAAAGAAACGTCATCATTCTGTGTTCATGCATGATTTTCTCATAAAAGACACAAAGGGATTTTTTGGGAAAATGATATATAAGAAAATAACTTAAATATTCCAAAAATGAATGGACAGTGTGATTTATTTTTACATGAGGGAGAACACATGGTCTAACAATTTCTTTTTACAATGTGTGTGTGTGTGTGTGTGTGTGTGTGTGTGTGTGTGTGTGCATGATATGGACATATGCATATCACAATAGTATGTATGTAGAGGTCAAAGGACAACTTTTGGGAATTGGTTCTCTCCTTCCACCATGTGGGTTATGAGAGAAGAACTAAAGTCATCAAGTTTGGCAGCAAATGCCTTTATCCAATGTGCCATCTCACCAACCTATAATTTCTTTTCAAAATAATAATTTAAAAAGACAAAGTTCATAAGACGCATGCAATTTTTTTCCAAGGTCATACTGGAAAACGTTAAGGTGAAAATTAAGTTTAATTGTGCATAGTTTAGTATTGTCTTCTTTAAAATCTATCTTCCCTAATGAATTGAAAATCTAGTTGGGGGTTTTATTGTTTAAAATAATAAAGCTAGAAATCAGGTCTGAAAAACAAACCTTTATGTGCACAGAACAATGTTCAAGTATGCAATTAGTGCATACAATATGGAAGAGATAAAAATTTAGATTCTCCAAAGACCTTCATTCTTCTTTTTTTTTAAGGGAAAGATATAGCTTTTTTTTTTTTTTCATTTTAAATCTCAAATAAGACATGACATGCTGGAATGTAGAGGTTTTCACTAAAAGCTTTTTTATTATTATTTCTATAAAACCCTTTAAGCAGAAAGAAATCAAACTCCTTTCCTAGGAAAACTCTTTTTATAACATCAAAAAGAGATAAATCTACAAAAGAAGAAAAAAAACTGTCAAAGGAGATTGTCATAGCAACCAGATAAGAACAAACTTGATGCAGAAAGCAACCTGATTATTTCTTCTTTCTAATCAAAATTACATATCATCAAGTTCTAAAGCAAAACAATTGAAAAAACTGAAAAAGAATCTCAAAGTATACTATAGGCACATAAATGTTTATTAACTCTCTCCACCCCATTATTTGTTAAGATGGCAATAGAAAGCACGTTTTTATGGCCTTTCTAACCTTGTCTGTTCATTTTGTTAAATACACTTAAAACCACTGACAATTGATGATTATTTTGTGGAGATATTTTCAGAATTAATTTACTTTTTAAATTCTTATGCAAAGTTTTAACTCAAGTAACTGCAACATTTATCTGCAATCAATGTCTTTTGGCAATTTATACTTGCTTTTAATGCTGTCCTGTTGTCTTGTTTCTGGAAAACAGTATGTTGTTTATAGGTCTAGTTTTAACCTTCTACTCTTGGAGAACTCATTTTAACAAAGCATGGGACTGATATAGACCCAGGTCAAGGCAACTTCTCCACCTCCTTCCAGCAGTTTCACCTCTGGAGAAATGGAAGGCAGGTAAGTGCAGAGTTGAATGACCTCCACAACACAGGCTGCAACTTTTTACAAAGCCAAAATGCAGCAGCCATATTTCTTGCATTGGAAGATCATTGCCGACCTCTTCAACTTTGGTAAGTTAAGAAGGATGTTAGGTTATCCTAAGGGCCCTGGGCCCAAGCTTACAAATACTCTGAAATAAAGTGCTACTGCTGAAAAAAAGAATACTGTTCTTTCTAACAATCAGAAGAAAAAGTTAGCTAGAACTCCTATGCACATAAATAATCATGCTTTACAAAATAAACTGTTGTGAAGATATCCTTTTTACCTCTTTCTTCCCAAGTGAAAGAAATTTTCCAGTTCATCCCAATAGCCAATTGAAAGCTACAGCTTCCAACAGGATGTGACTTGCTCAAGGTATGAACAAGAAAGAATAGACTTTTCACTCTCCAGTTCCTTAGGACACATTCCTAGGTGTTTCTGGATAGCAATGGAAAGTTTATCCTTGGCATCGTGAAGTAGCATGCCCACAGTGCTAATCACTGGGTGTCTTTATTAATGAGTTTTTACTTTATTAATAAGTAAACCTAGCTATCCACCTGCAGCTTCAGTGGAATTCTGAAACACAGCCTGCTACCACACAGAGAGAAACAAAAGGTGAGTAACCAGCCACCGGATGGGACAAACCACTCTCTAGGCCCTCCATACCATGGCAAAATCCTGGGCCTCTCCCCCACCTGTATCTGCTTCTCTAGCCAGCCAGGAGAAGAATTTTCTGCAGGTAGGCTGCTCTATTACCCCCACCCAGAATGTCAGACCCTGAAAGCTGCAATTCTCACCCCACACCCTAACCATCCTATCCCCCTGCAACCTCACTGGAACTCTGAAACACATTCTGCTACTACACAGACAGGACAAAGTGGTGAGTGACCAGCCACTTGAAAAGACACCCCACTCTCTAGGCCCTCTATACTGGGGCAAAACCCCAGACCCTTTCCCTACCTGCCTCTTCTATAGCCAGGCATCAGGTGAGTTTCCTGCATATAGGCTGCTACAAAACCACTGAGACACACACAGTAACACCACAGAGCAGATGAGGAACAGTTCCTAAGACACAGAAAGCCATTGCAAGAATTGGAACAAGATGCAAAGACACTGCTGGCATCAATTGAAGGAAGAGATGGGTATGCGCCAATGCAAGATTTTATCCAGCAAGCTAAAAAGCAGCATGGTAACACCAGGACCCAGTGGTCAAACATCAGGAAGATTTGATCACCATAACCCAGAAGAAGGAGAAAAAACGATTTTAAACATAACTTTATGAAGATGATAGAGACCATTAAAGAGGAAATGAAAACCTCTTAAGGAAAAGGAAGAAAAGACAAACAAAATACTGGAAGAAATTAGTAAAACTCTCAAAGAAAGCCAAGAAAGTTAAGAGAAGACAATCAAACAGGTGAAGCAAACCATTGAAGACTTGACGTCTGAAATAGAGGTAATAAAAAAAAAACACAAACTGTGGGAATTCTGGATGTGGAAAATCTGGGTAGATGAACAGGAACTACAGAGGCAAGCATAACCAACAGAATACAAGCAAGAGACAGAAGAGAAAATCTTGGGAATTGAACATATGATAGAGGAAATCAATTCGTAGGTCAAAGAAAACATTAAATCCAACAACTTCTTAGCACAAAACATCCAGTAAATCTGGGACACCATGAAAAGATCAAACCTAAGAATAATAGGGATAGAAGAAGAAGAAGAACTCCAGCTCAAAGGCATAGAAAATATATTCAACAAAACCAGAGAAGAAAACTTTTTCAGCCTAAAGAAGGCTATCCTTATGAAGGTATAAGAAGCTTACAAAACAACAAATAAACTGTATCAAAAAAGTCCCCTCACCATATAATAATAAAATTAAAATCATACAGAATAACGAAAAACTATTAAGAGCTGCAAAGGTAAAAGTTCAATAACATGTGAAGGTAGACCTATCATAGTTACACCTGACTTCTCAATGGAAACCATAAAAGCAAGAAGGTCCTGCTGCAGACGCTAAGTGACAATAAACGCAAGCCCAGACTACTATACCCAGAAAAGTTTTCAAACACCACTGATGGAGAAAGCAAGATATTCCATGACAAAACCAGATTTAAACAATACCTACCTTTAAATCCCACCCTACAGAAATTACTATAAGAAAATCCCCAACCCAAGAAAGCTAACTGTACCCACAAGAACACAGGCAACAGATAACCTCACACCAACAAAACCCTAAGAAGGGAAAGACACACACTACCACTGAAAAATGACAATAATTAACAATCATTGGTCATTAATACCTCTTAGTATCAATGGAATCAACTCACCTATAAAAAGACACAGGCTAAGAGAATGGATATACAAACAGGATCCAGCCTTCTGCTAAATACAAGAAACACACCTTAACCTCAAAGACAGACATTACCTCAGAGAAAAGGAGTAGGAAAAGATTTTCCAATCAAATGAACCTAAGAAACAAACAGGTGTAGGTATCCTTTTATCTAGCAAAATTGACTTCAAACTAAAATCAATCAAAAGAGACATGGAAGGACACTTTATACTCATAACAGGAATAATGCATCAAGATGAAGCCTCAATCCTAAACATCTATTCCCTAAATACAAGAGCACCTACATATGTAAAAGAAACATTACTAAAGCATAAATTGAACATTAAACTCCACACACTAATAGTAGGAAAATTCAACACCCCACTCTCCCCAATGGGCATGTATACCAGACAGAAACCTAACAGAGAAATAAGAGAATTAACAATATCATGACTGAAGTGGAATTAACAGAATATACAGAACATTCCACCCAAACACAAAAGAATATATCTTCTTCTTAGCACCTCACTGAATCTTTTCTAAAATTGACCTTATACTCAGTAACAAAGCAAACCTCAACAGATAAAAAATTTGGAGTAATGTCCTGTATCTTATCAGATCACAATGGTTTAAAATTAGAATTCAGCAATAGCACTAATTTCTGAAAGCCCACAGACATATGGATTAAACAGTGCCCTATTGAACCACCCCTGGGTCAAGGAAGAAATAAAGAAAGAAATTAAAGACTTCTTAGAATTCAATGAAAATGAAGGCACAACATACCCAAACCTCTGGGACACTCTGAAAGCAGTGCTAAGAAAAAAGTTCATAGCACTAAGTGCCTACATAAAGAAAATGGAGAAAGCTCACACTAGTGACTTAACAGCACACCTGAAAGCTCTAGAACAACAACAACAACAAAAAGACTCATCAAGGAGGAGTAGAAGACAGGAAACAATGAAATTGAGGACTGAAATCAACAAAATAGAAGCACAGAAAACAATCCAAAGAATCAATGAAACAAAGAGCTGGTTCTTTGAGAAAATCAACAAGATACACAAACCCTTATCCAAACTAATCAAAAGACAGAGAGAGAAGATCCAAATTAACAAAATCAGAAATGAAAGGGAGAACATAACAATAGACACTGAGGAAATCCACAGACTCACTAGTTCATACTTTGGAAACTTGTACTTCACAAAATTAGAAAATGTAAAAGAAATGGAC
>NC_022010.1:77683208-77687960 GCF_000317375.1 Microtus ochrogaster
ACATAACAATAGACACTGAGGAAATCCACAGACTCACTAGTTCATACTTTGGAAACTTGTACTTCACAAAATTAGAAAATGTAAAAGAAATGGACAATTTTCTGGATAGGTACCACATACCAAAATTAAATCAAGACCAGGTAAACAATTTAAATAGAACTACAACCTCAAAGAAATAGAAGCTGACATCAAAAACTTCCCAACCAAAAGAAGCCCAGGGCTGGATGGTTTCAGTATAGAATTCTATCAGAACTTCCAAGAAGAGCTAATAACTATGCTCCTCAAAGTGTTTCACATAATATAAAAAGAAGGAACATTGCCAAACTCTTTTTATGAGGCTACAGTTATCCTGATACTAAAATGACACAAAGATTCAACCAAGAAAGAGAATTACAGACCAATCTCACTCATGAACATAAATGCAAAAATATTTAATAAAATACTGGCAAACCATATCCAAAAAAACATAAAAAAAATCTTCCACCATGATCAAGTCAGCTTTATTCCAGAGATGCAAGGATGGTTCAACACATAAAAATTCATCAATGTAATCTACTATATAAATAGACTGAAAGAAAGAAACAATACGGTCATCTCATTAGATGCTGAAAAAGCATTCTACAAAATCCAATACACCTTCATTGTAAAGATTTTGGAGAGATCAGGGATACAAGGAACATATCTAAACATAATAAAAGCAATGTATAGCAAGATGACAGCCAACATCAAACTAAATTGAGAGAAACTCAAATGTACAGAAAATGTTACAAATTTACATATACTTACATTTTTTCTTTAAAAAAAATTGGAAGTCACAAATCTTATGTGTCAAGTTTTGCTAAAATATTTAGTCTTCTTGGAGACATAAAACCATATAACATATTCTACAGATCACAAAATCATCACTGAATACTTTATGCAAACACTTCATTTTACACAAAGTATCTGAATGTATGTGTGTTTGTCTCCACCATCTTTTTACGTTTAAGTTTTTAAAAGTGGCTTGCTATGGTTTTGACTGATGCGTTTCTTGGATTGTACCAATATTACATTCAAGCTTCCTAAAATCACTACAGAAGGAAAAAAATACCCACAATAAATGTAGTTCTTTTTTCCATGAATGGCCATAGGATTGTTGGTGATATTTATTTATATCTATCTTTTCTCTTCTTACAAACTTTTATTTATTTATTTATTTATTGCATGCCAATACCAGTTCCCCCTTCCCCTCCTATCACTATTGAACCTGTATTCTCTTCATTTTTAACATGCACAGTGACTTGCTACGGACTTTAAGTTGTGAAAGTGATCCAAATATTCACGTACTCTTAGAAAAGAGGCCTAGACTGGTTGTAGTTTTTTAATGGTCTTGCCCATATGGCGTGGTAATACTAGGAAACATACACATGGATCACCTATGAGGCCCCTGCCTTGGTGCTCTTCCCTGTTTCCAGAGGATGGAGAAGACCAAAGTGCCAATGCTGCTAACTTATAGTCATTCATATTTAAATGTAATCACTGCAAAGCCTATTCCAGAAAGTACAAACATACAAAAATATTTAGAAAACACACCCTTAAAATTTTCTTCTTTGGTTGGAGAAATGCTCATTTTTCAGAGTACTTGTTGAACTTGCAAAAGGCCCAGTATTATAGAAAATTAATTGGAGAGGTGGTACATTTGTTTATGTTATGGAATATTTGCTTAATGATGTAAGAATGTGTTGCATTCTTTTATGTTGCTCTTGTTTAACTCTGTGAGGCTGTGTTACTTTTCCTGTCCAAAACACCTGATTGGTCTAATAAAGAGCTTAACAGCCAGTAGTTAGGCAGGAGAAAGGACAGGTGGGCTGGAAAGACAGGAGTATAAATAGGAGGAGGAATCTGGGAAGGTTCGATCAAGGGGAGCAAAAAGGAAAGAGAGGAGGACATCGGGGTCCATCTACCCAGTTACACAGCAAGCCATGGAATAAAATGTAAGCGAAGGTAAGTAGAATAGACAAAGATAAAAGCCCAGAGGCCAAAGATGGCTGGGATAATTTAAGTTAAGAAAACTGGCTAGAAACAAGCTAAGCTAAGACCATGCATTTATAAAAAAAAAAAATAATAAACTTCCATGTGATTTATTTGACAACTAGGTGATAGGCCCCCAAAGAGCAAAGAATCAAAAGAATAAAAGAAAAAAAAAAAAAAAATAATCAAAAGAATAAAAGAAAAAAAAAAAAAAAACAACTATAGTCAGTTTCAGGCCCCAGCACGCACAAGGTAGAAATCCATTCTTGGTGGACAAGCTGCTGAACAGAGACAAGCAAAATGCTTTTAAGTAAAATTATAGCGTGGCCTTGCCACGAAAATAGTCAAATGAAGAAGCAGCCTGTCCTTATGACCTAGAAAACTGTTGCCTCATCTTCCCATAGATGACACAGCAGTGCTTTCCAATTCAGTTAAATCCAGAAGACTGTTAGAAGGGACTGAACATCCTCAGAATTCTTAGAGGAAAGTCCTTCCCTAGGTGGGTGGGTGAAAGGTGTGGCTGACACAAGAACCTCATGATTCACACACTCGCATCACAGGCTTCGTGAACCAAGAAGGAAGTCTTGTTCACTGCAAGAGCCGTTCAAGAGTGTTCAAGCCGCTCTGTGCTTGTTTTCATACATGCCCTCATCTTCTCTGATTTGCCCTTAGGAAGTCCTGATTTTACAACAGTTTTCTGAGGACTTTATTTTCCCAACCTACAGCATCACAATGAAACACATTCTTCAGATAATATAGAAGAGCTATGCAAACTGTGTGTGCATGGTTTTCATTTCACAATGAATAATTATATTTTCTGCAATTTTTGTCTGATTTAATCATCTCTTTCTTTCAAAAGAAAAACACTATGGTGACTGAAACCAGTCTCCTTAATTGGCCTATTTAGGTGAAAATCCTGGTTCTGCTTTTGACTATTTCCAGAAGCAAGTTATTTAACTTCTCTTGGTGCCTTTTGTGTGATTCCTAGAAGTATAGTGTATTGTTTCTCTTAGTTAGGTAAATAAAACCATAGCAGGCCAGTAAAAGAACACCCAGCAACTGCTCCCCTGCTCCTGAAATGCCCTAAAAAATTCACTGGGGCTGCTAGTATTCCAGTTTGATTCCCCCACTGGTCCTTTAAACCCACCAGAGTGACAAGTGTTGAAAGGGCAAGTAGCCAGGACCATGTGTAGATAGTGCCCTCTTGGGATCAAAGGGAATAATCAAATTTGTTTTTAAAAACTACTTGAGGAATTTGGAAAGGGAAGACATATGAAAAACCGGGGACATAAATCCCACAGGAGTTGTTTATCATGGACCCCACTCGGGAAGCAGGGTGTGCAGGCCAGTGAGCCACAAGATTAACTTGAAAGCTATGCTTTGGTTTAAGAAAATAAATCAACTGAACAGTCTCAATGTGGTTTTCACAGGAATGGGGAAAGCTGATTTGGGTTGCAACAGGAAAAAGAAAACAAAATTTACAACCACAAAAAAAGAGTGAAAAAATTCAAGTCTGGCACAAGGAAACCAAGAATTCTGTAAACAGTTCACAATTCAGGTTCATTCATTTCCCTCAGTCTATGAGGACCTATAAAAAGGGATGCATAAAAAAATCTCTCCCTTTCCTCATCCTCATTGCTTCTTGCTAATATATTGCTATTTGCTGTTTTTCCCTTTGGACCCATCTGTCTTTTATTCTGAATAGCATATTTACTATGGGTTAGGCAACCACTAGGTACTTCTGTTTAAGATCAGGCAGGGATCTTTTTATTTACTAATAATCTGATATGACATTTTGGTTAGTTAATTCTTACTGCAGCGTTTTGTTTTGTTTTGTTTTAACCTAGGCTCAGTAATTCAGCAGCAAAAATTGTTTTTGGAAAGGAAAAATATACAAATCCTTTTATTATGCTTTGTTCTTTCAAAGTCTATAATCTTAAATTATTGTTTTTTAAATGGTTCTGTATTTTTTCTCTGTAGCACATGGATGCTTTCTACTAGATTTATGCATTGTTCATATGAGGCAAAGAATACCTCAATAAAAACAATTGACTCAGTGAATGTGCAGTAGCTATAGGAATGTAATGTGGCAGGCTGAAGTCAAATTTTAGATGTAATCTGTTTTCCAAATTATTCCTAGCATTTGAGGCCTTTTTCACAGCACAATTGTTATCTCCTGTGACTTGACTGTGAATGAAAAAAGCAGAGGGGAAATAAAAATACATATTATATGCATATTAAAATTAGAATGCATAACAAAAATCTTCAGTTTGATCAGTAAGTTGTATAACAGGAAGAAGATGATTAGGTATTGGAGTGCCTGCACATGAGATACAAAGTTCTGCATTGGATCAGATGGTCAACGTCATTTGTGACTATGTACGACATAGCAAGAACAAAGCCATCTTCTCTTATCTGAGTCTCTAACCCAAAAATATATCTAGAGACTGAGGAGATGGCCCAGAGGGTGAAGGCACTTGTCACTGAGAGTGATGATCTGACTTCAACCCTTGGAGGTGGGAGGTGAGTGCCAATTCCCTTAAGTTGTCCTATGACCTCTGCATGTGTGCAGTAGACACACTTAGATATGTTCACACTTAGATAACACGTGATAGGTAGATCCATAGATAGGCAGACAAACAGACCCATAGATAGATAGATAGATAGATAGATAGATAGATAGATAGATAGATAGATAGATAGATGATAGATAGATAGATAGATAGATAGATAGATAGATAG
>NC_022010.1:77688205-77691619 GCF_000317375.1 Microtus ochrogaster
AGATAGATAGATAGATAGATAGATAGATAGATGATAGACAGATAGGTAAGAACACAGACAGGGAGAGGGAAAGAGAGACGGAAATGGAGATGAAGAGATGCCTCAGTGGGTCAGTAAAAGCAAGAGCTGAACAAGCAAATGAGTTCATATTCAAGTTCTCATGTAAAGCCAGGTGGGACCATATGAAGCCCCGCCCCCCGCTATCCAGTAACCCAAGTCTTATGAGGGTGAACACAGGATCAGTAGGACTTTCTGTATGCGAGTCCAGATCTAGATTCTCAGTAAAAGCAAGAGCTGAACAAGCAAATGAGTTCATATTCAAGTTCTCATGTAAAGCCAGGTGGGACCATGTGAAGCCCCGCCCCCCGCTATCCAGTAACCCAAGTCTTATGAGGGTGAACACAGGATCAGTAGGACTTTCTGTATGCGAGTCCAGATCCAGATTCAGTAAGTAATCCTGTACTGCAGGAATAAGGTGTAAAATGGCAGAGAAGGCCACTCGGTGTCCTTCTTTGCCCTTGCAGGTGCACACACAATCATGCAGATCTGTGCAGATCCACAGATACACTCAGACATAAACACACTATATGAAGAAATAATTTTATGAAAACATTTCCCATGAGAGCCATTGCAGTGATCATGACTGAGAAATGTGACTATAGAAACTCAAACTATGTGGAGAAAAATCTAAGGCATGTGCACTTCACAGATCTGTGACTAGTTCCTCTCCTTACATATGTGCTATGTGTCATCTGTTTGAGTTATAGAACTTGCCAAGTCAAATAAAAATTAATGTGCAAATATTTTTTCCTTTAAAATATTAAATTGCTATAGTAAATAACATCACAGTAATCCGTTGTAGATAATTGCTCTGGATAAGTTTTGGAATATTTTAGGCTCCTAAATCCTATTTGGAAGTCATGATTACAAGCATCAGTGTTGAATGTTAAATTTCTCTATACCAGTTTCTCCAACATTGTGTTCGGGATATTACAAATTGTTCGTTTGGGCAGCCAGTGCAAGTACATTCACAGCCTTCGCTTCTCTCCCCATGCCTACCTCAAAGTATTAGCATTCAAAGTCAAACCGCAAACCAGTCAGTCACTTTGTCAAGCCCCAGTCCCAGGGGCTCCCCTGGCTGCCATCTCCATCTCATGCTGCACACCATTCCACAGTACTGCTCTGTTCTTTAAACTAGTGGGTCAGGGAACATCTTCTCTGTAAAAGCCCAGCAGTTCTTCGCAGCCACCTCTACCTAAGCAAGAGCACCCCTGACTCGCCTTCTGTGTGATGTTTCTATATTGATAATCATACATTTATACTGCAGTGATGTGTCCTCTGAGCGTGAATGTACTCTGACAGGGCTTCACCCTAGCCTTTTTTATACTCAGATCTGTGCATAGACAGAATGATGGGTGTCCAATTAGCAGAAATGGGAAAATTTCAAATAACATCTAAAACTGTGAGGAGAGATTCTCCCCCAGGAAGGCTTCCGGAAAAGAATGAGGGAGAATCATACATATGTATGTATGCTTGCATGCATGTACTATGTAAATATGTATATGTGTATGCATATATTATGTGTATATGAATATATGCACATATGCATGTATATTATATATGTATAAATCCTAAGAATAAAAGTTTCTATGCTCACCAAAATCTTGAAAATCTAGTCTCCTCTTCTTTGTTTTCTTCTTTATGAAAGGGACATCAAACTCTCTGATGGATTCCAGCTTATCCACTTATTATAGTTCGAGTCTCCATATTTGTCCATCTAAAATTCATATCTAACATTCAAAATAATTATATTTGACAAGACCCTAGGAAGTCTTTTACATCATGAGATCAGAGCCTTCATGAGTGGAATCAGCAATCTTAGAATAGGGCTGGGGTGAGCTAGCAGGGCTTTTTCCCTTCTGCTTTCCACCACATAAAAATATAGCAAAAACTCTGCCACAGGGGATGCAACAAGGAGGACCTCACCAGACCCTTGGTGTGGGAAGTCCTTCTGTATATGTGTTGCTTTTATTGGTTAATAAATAAAGCTTCTTTTTGACCAATGGCTTAACAGAGTAAAGCCAGGTGGGAAATCCAAACAGAGATGTAGAGAGAGAGTAGGCAGTGTCAGGAAGAAGCCATATAGCCACCACAGAAGACAGATGCCTCTGCCTGAGCTTCTTGAAACTTTGCCGGTAGACCATGACCTTGTGGTGATGTTCAGATTAATGGAGATGGGTTAGCTTAGGATATAAGAGCTAGCTAGAAATACACTTAAACTATTGTCCAAACAGCACTGCAAATAATATAGTTTCTGTGTGTTTTTCATGTCTGAGCAGCCAAGAACGAACAAACAGCCTCCAGCAATAAACCCTGAGTACTAATACCAATATCTTGGACTACAGTCTCTAGAATTATGAAAGATATGTTTAGTTTCTTATAAGTTACCTGGCCCTAGCCATTTTGTTGGAGCAGCACAAAAGCAGAAAGAGACCACCCCCTTTAGTCCGCAATTCCCAAGTGCCACAGTCTCCACGCAGTCTGTGTTGTTTGCATTCTATGGGTTCTTTCTTCCCCTTGAATATTTCACTATTGCCTCTAGAAAATCCCCCACACAACTGTAAGCACATATTTTATCAGATTTCATATCAAGAAAACATTTCTACACTAAATACATTTCATCTCAAACTTGTTACACTGTTATGTTGTCCTGGTTACCAAGTAAGGAATTGAGATTAAATAGGAATTCAACATCTTTCAATTGGATAATAATAAAGCTGGTAACAACAGGACATAGTCATAGATATAAAGCCAGGAGAGCTGAGGCTAACTCATATACAATCGGGTTAGATGGGAAAATCAAGGAGAAATTAAAAAGCAAACTACTAAACTAATCAAGTGGGCCCTGATGCAAGTAAACAGAGAGCAAACTCCCTTAGGAGTGTAACAACCATGGGTATAGCAAGTGATTGTATATTTTTGACTTTGTAGAAAATAAACTGCCTTTGAAATGAAAAAATAATGGCTGAACCCATATGATCACATCCATTAAATGTAATTATTTCTTCTTCTCTTCTTGATGCTTTAACAACATCATTTTCTTTTGCAATTATTTCTGACTCCTCTTCCAAATATAATATACATTGGCAATTTTAGGGAATGTGTACAATTATTACACACAGAGCAGTTGGACACAGTGACACACAGCTGTGATCACAGCACTTTATATGCTGAGGCATTGTGGCATATGATGAGAAGTCTGTGGTAAGCCTAGAAGATACATCCATACTCAGGCCAGCCTGGGATGCACAAGAATGCCATGAAGAGGAGAGAGAAAGAGAGAGGGCAAAGAAAGAAAAAGAGGAAGGGAGGAAATGAGGGAGGGTGGGAGAGAGGGAGGGATGGAGGGAGGAA
>NC_022010.1:77692044-77692544 GCF_000317375.1 Microtus ochrogaster
GGAAGAGAGAACAGCCCTGTCTAGTTGGGTTTCTGATGCTGTGATAAACAGCAAGATCAAAAGCAACATGGGTAGAAAAGCTTTTTTACATCTTACATGTCTTGGGCCCCAATCCATCATAGAAAGCACTCGGAGAAGGAACTCAAGAGAGAACAGAGGTAGGAACCATGGAGAAAAACTGCTTTCTGATTTGCTCCCAAGCTCATATTCAACTACATTTCTTATACCTGCCTAGAAAATGCCACATGGCCATGCCTATAGACCAGCCTGGTGGAGGCTTTTCATCAGCTGAAGTTCTCTTTTTCCATGTGACTCTAGTTTGTGTCAGGTTGACAAAAACTAACCAGCATTGACCCCTTGTTAACTTGACATACAAGCACACCACTTCTGAACCATCTTCTTGCCTTTCTCATTTATTCCCAAAAGTTCATGTTAAATAACAATATAAACACAATAAAAATTTTAAAGTCCCAGGTTTTGAAAATTCCAACAACTTGAAC
>NC_022010.1:77694396-77702566 GCF_000317375.1 Microtus ochrogaster
AGATGGGGAAAGGGCAGAGACAGAGGTTGAGGAAGCCATTATGGGGTTAGCGAAAAACCTGGCATTGGGAAAATTCCTGGGAATCCACAAGAATGAACCCAGTTAAGACCCTAAGCAATAGTGGAGAGGGTGCCTGAACTGACTTTCCCTGTAATCAAATTGATGACTACCTTAATTGTCATCATAGAACCTTCATCCAGCAATTGATGGAAGCAGATGCAGAGATCCACAGCTAGGCACTGGGTCAAGCTACCAGAGTCCAGTAGAAAAGAGGGAGAAGCAATAATATGAACAAAGGGACCAAGACCATGATGGGGATACCCACAGAAACACCTGACCTGAGCTAGTGGGAGCTCACTGACCCTGCACTGATTTAGGGGGGACCTGCATAGGACCGAACTAGCCCTCTGAATGTGGGTGACAATTATATGGCTTGGGCAGACTGTGGGGCCACTGGCAGTGGCACCAGGGTTTATCCCTCGTGTTTGAACTGGATTTTTGGAACCCATTTTCTTATGTAGGATACATTGCTCAGCCTGGATATAGGGAGGAAGATCTTGGTCCTGCTTCAAAGTGATGTGCCAGACGTTGTTATCTCCCCACTGGAAGCCTTGTCCTTTTGAAGAGTGGATGTGAGGTGAGGTGGGGAAAGAGGGAGGAGAGGAGGGACTGGTAACTGGGCTTGGTATGTAAACTAAGAAAAGATTGTTTAAAAAATAAAAATTTAAAAATATATAATAAAAACTAAGTAAAGCATGAATTCAACATTATAAGTAGTTCATTATTAGATGACTTAGGGATTGATTTGGTATGGGAGGTCCTTCTGTCAATGTGTTGATTTTATTGGTTAATAATAAAGAATACTGGCTTGGCGTATAGCATAGGAGGAGAAGGGCAGAGTGAGAGAGACGCTATGGAGCCGCCACCAGAGTCAGACATGCTGAAACTTTGTCAGTAAGCCACTGTCATGTGGAGATATACAGATTAATAGAAATAGGTCAAATTAATATAAGATTTAGCTAATAAGAAGCTAGAGCTAATGGGCCAGGTAGTGATATAATTAATACTGTTTCTGTGGGGTTATTTTGGGTTCTGGGTGACTGGGATGAAAAAGCTGCTCCTTCTTATTACATTGATTATCCAGAAAAGTCTTTGCTCCAAATGGCTTGAGCAGTTCCACTGTGGCTCAGTCATGTGTAGCACACTTAGCTGGTCTCACAGATACCTGATCTACTCTGTGGCTGTCTGTGGTGGTCATGCTATGGTACCAGCAACTCCCATGTGCTCTGATCTACCATCATAATGATGGAGGAAGGTCATTGGTTAAATAAAGAAACTGCCTTGGCCCTGATAGGTTAAAATTTAGATAGGCGGAGTAAACAGAACAGAATGCTGGGAGGAAGAGGAAGTGAGCTCAAATGCCATGCAGCTCTCTCCAGGGCAGATGCGATGCAGCCAGCCACCAGGTTAGACATGTGGAATCTTTCCTGGTAAGTGCACCTCGCGGTGCTACATAGATTATTAGAAATGGGTTAAGAGGCTGAAACTAATGGGCCAGGCAGTGTTTAAAAGAATACAATTTGTGTGTTGTTATTTTGGGGTATAAGCTAGCCAAGCGGCCAGAAGCCAGGCTGTGGGAAGAGGCTGGCAGCTCCTACAACATCATAACAGAGCTGCACTGTCACCAAAGGCCTTGCCTGACTTCTCAACACCAAGCCTCAGCTGCTCTTGGTGAATCCTTCATACCTTCAAAACTATTACCATGAGGGAGACTGACACACAACCAAGTTGGCTACCAGTTTCAGATATAGCCTGGGCCTCACAAGGGGCCACAAATTCTGTGCACTGACCATAATGAAACACTTTCCAGGATATTTTTCTTCAATGATACTAATCTATGAATTTCAGGAGAGAATTTTAGCTCCAGTAATGTGTTGATTATCCAAGTAAGGCAAGTGTTTTCAATAGAGGTTCTAGCCTCTTATTAATTACAAATGATTCTTCAATCCTAGTTGATCAAGAACCATGGATTCTTGATTCAAAGTATCAAACAAATAGCCCTCTGAAACCTCACTAGCCAGGCCTTTATGGTCTACCTTTCTTTCAATGGGTTTATCTTCTAAGCTCCCATAGAAAAATCCCATTAAACTCTGAATTCTCATTGGCTTCCCAAGCTCAAACTTCCAAAGTCTTCCAGCAATGCTCCCCAAACAACATGACTAAGTTCATGGCAGGAATAACACGCTACCTGGTAATAATTTCTGTTTTGGTTAGGGTTTGGTTACTATGATAAAACACCATGACAAAGGGCAAGTTGGGAAGAAAAGGGTTTTTATGTCTTTTAACTTCCAGGTCATAATCCATTACTGAAGAAAGTAAGGGGTAGTACATACATGGGAACAAAGGTAGGGAGAGTGGAGAAAATATACTGACTTGCTAACTCCTAGGCTCATCCTCTGTTACCTTTCTTATTTCTACCAGGATACCTCCCACATCAATCAGCAACCAAGAAAATGACATACCCACATAGTTAGGTGCCAATCTAATAAATGCATTTCTTCAATTGAAGTTTTGTCTTCCCAGGTAACTCTAGTTTTTACCAAGTTATAAAAACTAACCAGCAAATTCCCAAGGACAAATATTGTGGCCTATCTTTCTTAAACAGAAAGTCAAATATGAGTTTAAGAACTGATAGGTTGGGGTTAGAGAAATGGCTCAGCAGCTAAGTCTTCCAGGGGACCCAAGTTCAATTCCTAGCACCCACATGGCAGTTCATAATTGTCTTTAACTCTAGTTACAGGGGTCTGACATCCTCACACCAATGCATATTAAATAAATTACTTTTAAAAAAAAAAGAACTGATAGACTAAAACAAACTAATGCTACTCACAAGGGCAAATTGTTAAATATTTAGGAAATTTTATTTTACCCAGCCTTGTCACTGCTGTTTGCTTGACATCTACTACCACAAGGAAAACAAAATCACAGATCATCAAATCCAACAAACAAATGCTGCTCTTAGAAAGTCATTTATTACCATAACACTGACCCAGATATTATATGATTTGAGACGCAACTAAATTCTATAACTAGCTGTGAAATTTTTATTTAAGTCATCTGAGCCTCAACAGGAAAATGGGGAAGCTGTTTCCCAGCACAGTATGCCGTCACAAGCACCTGCTCTTGGTTCCAGGTATCAAAAGCTGTAGACACCCCAGTAAAGGACTCACATGGAACCTCTGGGTACCCACATGGTTGGACACTGCAAACATCTGTAAACTACTAAGAGTGTATAATACCTTGTAAGTGCTCTGAAAGCAGTTGTCATCGTACCCCCTCTTCCAGAGAAAATCAAAATGGAGATATGCTGTACAGGTTTAGTTCATACATTTTGTTTCCAAACACTTTCAGTTCTCTAGTGACTGAACCCATGGATGTGGAATTCATGGATTCAGAGGCTGGGTCTATTACTGGCAAAAAGTCTAAACTGAGTAAGCCTTTTATTTTCCACCAAGTTCCTTTGCTGGTGTACATAGTTTTTTCAGACTCCTGCATTTTCTTCTCAAGGCTCTTAGTGTTATATGGGAACAATTGCCTTTACCTAATTCATTGCATTAGCAAACAGCAGTATATTAGATATGGATAACATTTTTAGAGGGGTGATTATGTTCAAACCATAGCCCATAACTATTTGTCAAAAAAAGATAGCCTTCAATTTGAACTTGACTACCTCTGAATGTGGTTGACAGTTGTATGGCTGGGGCAGTGGCCAGTAGTACTGGGATTTACCTCTACTGCATGTACTAGATTTCTTGGATCCTATTCTCTTTGATTGTATACCTTGCTTAGCCTAGATGTAGTAGGGCAAACCTTGGACCTTCCACAAAGCCAAGTGGAATCCTTTCTTCTCTTAGGATTGGAGGGGGTTAGTGGGAGGGTATGTGGAGGGAATGGGAGAAGGGGAGGGAGTGGGAATTTGGATCAATATTTTTTAATAAATAAATTTGAACTTGATAAAAGTGAGAAGGTCAATATACTATTTAATTAAATAACAATTTCAAAATATTCACAATGCTATATAACATATTAAACATGGATTTCCAACTAAATTCGATATTTAAAATATATAATAAAACTTTTCTTCATGATCCCTAAGAGAGTAAGTCTGTGAGATTTAAAAAAAGATTTAGTTGTGATTTTTTAATTCTAAAGATGTTTATCCATAAGTTTTAAACATAAAGCTAAGGACAAGACTCAAAATATCTGCTTATCAGAAAATATACCTTGAAGATTTTATCAAGATAATTATATAGATATATATTAGATAATTATGTGTATATAGAGATGTATACCGCATATATATGTTAATTCATTGAAAGATGTTATTATACTGAATGCTAACACCTATAAAATACTGTGTTTTTACCTTATTTTAAAAATAGTCAGGCTTTCTTGGTTCTCTTTGTGAATGTCTTAGATTCCTGATAAAAACGACAGAGAAAACAAATTACTTCTATAATTCTTCTTGATTTAAAAATATAAAATATTTAAAATATTTATCCCTTGAGTCATGTACTGACTGAATATTAGGATAAAGAGAATTTAGTTATGAACATCTGGACAAGATATAAATAATTTTATATTTTCAAGTAAATCACACAGTGTGTCAAATGAATTAAAGAACAATTAATTTCTTGGCTTTTTCAAAAAGCAGTTGAACTGTCCAAAATTCCACAGGAAAGATGCTTATGTCCCAAGGGAATAACTTAATTGGTGATAGCTAGTAGCTCTAATTAATTCTGAAATGTATCTTCATCTAGTGGCCAATTCATCCACAAGTGTTAAAGAAAAAAAATAGGTAAATTAATAGCTTTATTCTAGTCACAAAGCCGTGGTTAATATATTTATATAAGCATTCTTAAAGGAAAACTTTCTTCTTAGCCTTGAAGGTGGTACTTTAAATTGAATAGAAGCTCAAAGTACATTTTTGGAACATCTTTTGAAGCCAGACTTTCCAACTTCAAGCCTCAGCTTAGGCCCTTGGCAATGTGCTTAGTCTGTTTGAGAACCCAATGCTGTTTCCTGGCCCACATCATTCTTCTCTCCTCCGAAAAGTAAATACTCACAGAGCCACATGGATGGCAAGTCAGATTTTCTTTTTGTTTTGGGGATTTTTTTAAAATTAATTCATTAACCATTTAATTAATTTTGAGGCAGGGATTCTCTGTGTAACAGCCCTGGCTGTCCTGAACTCGCTTTGTAGACTAGGCTAACCTCGAACTCACATAGATCCTCCTGCCTCCACCTCCCAAGTGCTTGGATTAAAAGTGTAGGCCACGTCCACCAAGCTGACAATTCAGATTTCCGGTCTTAAAACTTTTCTTTTACTATAGAGAACAATGTGCTCTTTACCTGTGCCAGCTATGACCACCAAACACATTTCTAATAGTTTACATATATTGCCTAATCGAATCTTCCAGAAAACTTATTGCATAAGCACATTACTGCTCTTGCTATACAGAATGAAGAAAGCAAGGGGTTAGGTGTTTAATCATGGTCTCACATTTGATCTAGGGTTTGGTGAACAATAGCTCATTCTCAGAATGTAAGCTTTAATAAATCCCCACAGTCTAGTCTACAGCAGGTGAGGCAGAATGAGGAGCAGATGAAAAGTGGGAATGAAAATCTCACGGAGTGATGAAAATCCTCTTCATTTTTATCGGTACTGTGGCCACATGACACACACAGCTTTGAGAGTATTTTAAACTGCCTTTCTTTTAATAACCATATCCTTAGATCTGTTGTAGAAGACATGGAGTCCATGTGCTCAGAGATAAGCATTGGGAGAACCAGAATGGTAAACACACGGAGTTGACCCTCCAAGGGAAAGGAAACATATTATCTGTCCAGGAGGATGGGAGTGAATAGGGTTAATAGCCTGGTGACCTCTGGACCATCTGTGTAGCCGAGACCACACCAGGTCCTCCCAAAAGCCTGTATTGTGAGCTTGTCATGCTATATAACCTATCTTTATGGAACGTGTCACATGTAAACAATCTGTAGAATACAACTTTATGGAATATATCACATGCACTTTACAAAGTGTTTCGATGTAGTCACGCATTCAGGCTTATTCTGTACACAGCATTCAGTTAATTATGACCAGGAAAGTTTTCACCAAATTATCTTATGCTTAAATGTGCCTAAAATAAACTACTCGAGGTCAGACTCTCAGAGCTTGAGCCAACAGCAGGCACTGCTGAGTGATGGGGAAGGGAACTCCCTTCTCCCCTCTGCGGATCATTACTCTGCGGTGGTTGCAGAGACCCCAGTAATCTATGAATTTCATAAATTGTAGATAAAGACTATCACACAAACTTTAGTATTTTCATGCTTCTGTGTTTCCTTAACCCCAGGAAGTCTTCATTGTGATTCGAAGTAATTGTTCTCTAACTGTTTTATGATTGTGGTTACATCAACTTGGTGCTGTATGTTTACTAAAGTTACCAATTTTTTCAATCTTTATAGATTTTCTGTACAGCATGGATTTCCCCACAGTGCAAAAACATATGGTTCGTTTCTCTTCGTCTACAGCAGTGCTTAGTTATACATAAATTCAAAGGGAAAGTTGACATGTGGAAAAAAGAACCCTTTTATATTTTTGGCACATATCTTGCTATTTAAGATGATCTATCTTTGGTGATTAATATGTTGCTGGAAAACTCTTTTATATGTGGTAGAACAAATACCATTTGGGGGAATGAATATCATTTGCAATAATTTATGAAAGATATTTTTATTTATTTTCTTTCTTACTGTGATCATAACTGAAAATGTGAAGCTGTCATGAACACACGCACACACATGAGTTTTTGGTTGGTTTTGTTTTAATTTTAAGAGTGTCAACTGGCATTGGAATCATTCAGGTCTTATTTAGGTTTCATTGATATGTAACTCTATATCATAGCTAGAAGGCACACTCCAACAGCTGACTCCCTGGTCTTCTGGCTCTTCCCATCTTTCTACCCCGTTCTTTGAGGGTCAGATGCAGAAGTTGAGTTGTAGATCTATCAGTTAGAATGAGCAGCCTATGTTCAGTTGTTCTCTGCAGATTTCTCAATTATAATTAGATTTCTCGTTTCCTCACTTCACATCCTCCCTACACTCCTTCAAATTCAAGACTTTTTTCTTCACTAAATGTTATTTACACACTTATGCTTATGTATATACATATATCTTCCCAAATATAGCTTAATGGATCCACATACTGTTACTTGTATATATGTTTTCAGGACTGATAATTTGGTACTAGACATTCAACTGATATACTCTTCCTGAGGAAGGTCACTTCCCCAATTCCCAATGTTCCTCAGTTGTCTATAGTACTTTAGTACTTTATGTAGGGTTAAGGTCACATGTGCTTCGTTTATTCACTTTGTCATTGGTGGCATCCATTTACCAGTTGTGGCTTTCTGTGATCATTTCCTTCCGATGCAAGCAAAAATAAATAAATTAATTAATTAATTTAGAAAAACACTTCTTTGATGAGGGATGAAATGGATATTTACCTGTGGGTGTAGGGATAAGTGTTTAGAATGCATTAGGAATTATGCTGGGTTAGAAAAGCAATGGCAGTAGATCCTACTCTAAGATCTGTGGTCTCAGTAGATTGGGAAATCTCAAAGGACCCTACCCATAGCCTACCCCTAGATGAAGAGCTATAGGCAATTACCAGCTGCTGAGAAAGGAAGCATTGGCTTTCCTCAAAGAATAGCTCCTTACTGATTATCAAATACTGAATGGCAGGGCCTAGAAACCTGTACATTCAGGGAATACTGAATGGGCCTGGCATGTATTTGTGAGTTAATTCATTTATACAGACTTATGATAGCAAAAGTTAAAGTGGAAGCTGTTAGGAACCTGAAAGGCAAAATGGGTCAGTCACAGAAAGTGTGGGAGGAGAGGGACAGGAGAAATGAGATGACTATAGTTTAAGAGTGATGAAGATTTATTAAGCCTAGTCTCTAGCCTAATTTGTCAGTTTTCAGGTCATGAGAGACCTCGCCTCAAAAAAAGGTAGACAGCACGTGAGTAATAATGTCTCGGTTGTCCTAAACCAAGACATTACAAAAATGCACACACACACACACACACACACACACACACACAT
>NC_022010.1:77702666-77705968 GCF_000317375.1 Microtus ochrogaster
CACACACACACACACACACACACACACACACACATCCTATATAGTACTTTGATCTCTAAACGACAAAATCTGAGACACAATTATTCTATGAGACTGGTTTACAATTGGTTAAACTCTCCAGAATTGTCTAAGTGAGCCATAGGAGCCAACTGTGAAGAAAGGGTTGTATATGTGGAATATTTAAACAGAAATTGGGTTCATGCTATAGCGCTTATTCAAAATATAAAGTGTCAGCATTGCCACTGTTTTATTTTTATGACATGTCATCTGACAAGAAAATCACATCCTTTCAACTCTCTGATGAATGAGCATTTGAGCCATGCAAATGTATTTTCCATTTGAACTTCATATTTCTTTATTATTTCAAGTGAAATTGGTTTTGCTGCCCTCAATATAAACCACACAGATTTCATCTAGATGGGGGGAAGAGAACCTTCATCTGTTCAGTGTCAATTTATATTTTAAAGGAATAAAACCCTAAAGGCCTATTATCCTCATAAAGGAGTTGAGAACCTGTTTTGTGCAAGGCATTGACGTCTCTGCTCTGATCTTGCTTATAATCGAGTTATGGGGGCAAGACAAGCAAGATAAATAATGCAAAACAGTGGCATGTTCTAAATAAATTGATTCAATGTGCAAAAGAAATTTGAAATAAATGCATTTCTCTTCTGCAACATACAAAGACGCGTGCTGGGTACTGAGGAAGATAATTTTTTGATAAAAAAGCAAAAGTAGTCTCTTTCCTTTCCTGGAGCTTCTATTTATTGGAGAGAGACATGGAGAATGTGAGTTTAACTTATCGTAGACAGAATATTGGAGCACTCTTAACTCACAGTGCTGTTTCATGTGATTTTGGTTGCTTATTGTCAATTTCAATACAAAAATATTGTTGTTTGTCTTGACATGTTCAAGAAATACATTCATATGGCATTTACTGCAGGATGTTCTTATAAGTCATTGACTTGTTATCAATTATTGTATATTGCATAAATTAAGCTTCATAATGGGTATATCTTCGTGAAAGAAAATGTATATTTATTATTTTATACAATCAGACATCTGAAGTGTTCATTGAGGGGTGCTTAGAAAACAGTGTGCCCAGAAAAGGTGGCATTACCCTATGAGGACTAAGTAGTGACCTTCAGACTTAAAAAAAAAATGGTACTGTGCTTCAGTGAAAATCTTTGTCCTGTATCATGTTAGGGATGCTTTTGTCTGCCCTGAGATGAGGAGAAAACTGGATCACAGCAATGGCTGGTGACATTTATTAAGCATCATCTGTGTGCTGAGCACAGTATTGACACTTTTCATGAACTCATCAAGCCTCGTTTCCCATGAGCACCACGAGCTTCCTGAGATTGTAATACGGCCTTTCCCAGAAGAGTTTTCATTGCTTTAGAGACACAGGACTGCAGGAGAATAGCTCTTAATGTTAATGTTACTTTCTTAAAGTATCCAAAAGTTGCCCCCGAGGGTGGCATTGGTAAATGAAAGTCTAAATTAAAAGCTTTCATCCTAGACTGGGGTTGTACCCCATTGGTAAAGCGTTTATCTGATATGCCTAAGGCACAAGGTTCAGGATCCAGTCCCCAGCACTATCAAATATTATTTTAAATTTCTTAAAGAGATAGCAACTACTTGTAGAGGATAGGGGTTTACAGGTTATGTGTCAGAGTGATGACAGACTAACAAGGAGACCAAATATGAGTTGTTCTCTGAATGAAACGTAAGACAAAATGTTGGAATTAGGTGATTGATTTCAAGTACAGGACATACAAGACTTGAGAACTGAGAAAGGAAAGTCAAAGGTTTACCAGTCTGGTATCTGTTATCTTCCATCTGTGTTTTCACATGTATGATGCTTATGTTTCTTCATCTATAGAATGGAAAAGTATTGAAATCGAATGTCATATAAAATAAATTGTACCACATTTGATGATGACACTAGATTATAGTAATAACAAGGACAATCAGGGAACATATTTACTGTTAACAATTAGTGATGGTGAAGGTCTGTGGGCCTGGCTTAGGGTGGCAGTGTTCCTTCAAGAGAATGTTGAATCAAGATGAGCTATCACATTCTTTAGTTGTGTGAGTTTTCTTTGTGTTGATGTCAGTTCTGTTAACAAAATGTCACCATTAGGGACTATAGCACTTTGTGTTAATCAGTTAATACTTGCCAGTTTGTGGCACATAAAACTATAGCCACCATCCTTAGTTGTTCAATAAATATCTGGGGAAATCAGTCAATGTTTTGGTTACAGCCTGGGTCTCTACAGAGAGTGGGTAATGAAGGAAGTGCTCGAACAGGGTATTTCAGAGAAGATTAGCACTTTCAAGTCAGAGTGACACATTTTCCCAGTCATTCTAATGGCAAATTGCTTGCTTGTCTGTGGATCCGTAAATATTTCTCTCATCTGTGAAGTCAGAATTTATTTAAGTGAAACTGGTAAGCTCACTTTATGTCCTCTTTGAACTTTTGAAACTTTTGTCTTAAAGTCTGCATCATTGCCCTTTATCTCAACTATACTTTCTTCTGCCTACTCAAGGTAGTAAATTCTGCTCATAGGGTATATGTCATTCACATTTTAGCTTCTCGCAATTACTATGTCCGTTATTTTATACATTCTAAATAAATACTCCTAAATCTCAGGTCTGGCCCTTCGTCCACTTCACTCTGGGAATTTTAATCCCTTCTGGCTGAAGCTCTATGATATCTTTTATACAAGTCTCAAAATTCCTTATAGGCAAGGTTTTTACGGTAAATGAGCATACCCTTTGTCACTGTAATCTCTGTTAAAAGAGAGAGAGAGAACCCAATTTTGCCAACAGTTCTTCAGAGACATTGGGATTCCTAAATTTCCTCTAGATCTCTACCATGCCTTCCTAGGCCAATACCTCTGGAGGTTATAAATTTTACTATGATCTTCCTATTTCCCTTTATAGACATTACAAACATCTTGATGATTGTATAAACTCTAATTTATATTAGGAATACTTTATTTAATGTCACTCCTGGTAGACCTGTGTAGACGGAGACTTCTCTTTTGCTTCCTGTTCACCTGATCCAAATAATCACACAGAAACTATATTAATTACAACACTGTTCTGTCAATGACTGAGGCATATTGCTAGCTAGCTCTTACATCTTGAATTAACCCATTTCTGTTGACCTGTGTATCACCATGAGGCTGTGGCCTACTGGTTCCAGTGTGTCCTTCTACTTCGACAGCTACGTGGTGTCTGCCTCTTTGACAGCTACATGGTGTCTCTTTGACTCTTCTCTCTCTTTCTCTCTCTCT
>NC_022010.1:77706068-77707813 GCF_000317375.1 Microtus ochrogaster
CTCTCTCTCTCTCTCTCTCTCTCTCTCTCTCTCTCTCTCTCTCTCTCTCTCTTTGTGTCCTGATTTCCCACCTGGATTTACCCTGCCAAGTAATTGACCTAAACAGCTTTATTCATCAACCAATAAAAGCAAAACATATACAGAAGGGCATCCCACATCATACCTTTTACCTTAATTCAAGCTGCACTGTTCACAGTCTACTGTTGCAGACTCCTTAGGATATAAATGAAAGCCTGAGATTTGATCGCATCTTTAATGAATAAAATATATGATCTCATAGTAGACTTAGCTTCCAGGTGTCAAGAGTAACTCTGTAGAAAAGACACAAGTCTTAATTAGTGATATTGTAAAATGCATAGTTATCAGACATACAGGGGATGGGGATAATGAAGGCACAGCAGATGCTGGAATAGGAATGTCTTCATTTCTGTGATGAACAAGGAAGTGTTGCAGTGTTATTCTTCATAAAGTGGAGAGCAGGTTTGTGAAAAAAAAAAGTTGAAATGTAATTATTTTGCCTGAGAAGGGAGAGAGGACAAATTTACTGTCTAAGAAACTAGATGCTTACCGACCACAGTACAAAGTAAATAGACAAGCTTAAAGCTGATAAATAGGGAAATAGTATCATAAACATATTATTACAGATGTAGAGTTCATCACTGAAAAAAATAACATTTTAAAGTGCAGAAATGGTTAGCTATGGGGTAGGTCCTTTGGAACAGGATCCAGAACTAAGTTAGTAGACAGCAAACACCCTTTCTGTTTCCACACACTTTGTTCATGTCTGAATATTTTACATTAGTCTGCAAAGTCTGCCATAATAAATTAGACAATGGGGCTTAAACATTATAGAGCCTGGAAATCTTCAAGATGCTGGCAAGATTGATTCTCTGTTCTTGCTTGGAGATGGTTGCCTTCTTATGGGAACTTGAAGAACCTTTTCTCTGTGTGTGTTCATCCCTAGTGTCTCTTCCTCTTCTGATTAGGTCATCTTCCTATAAATCCTTTCATACTCAGACTCCTTGTTCATGCACCAAATATCCAGTTACTTCCCCACTAAAGATCCTATCTCTGAGTGTAGTCAAATTGGACATTAATAATTAAAAATGCGAATTTTGTGGGTCAAAATGTATTTCAGAATTTATAAGAAGAACTTGTTTATAATAAACATTTCAAATCCGATTTTAAAAAAGAATTTGCCTTGAGAATATGGGATTGAGTGTATGCAGGAGGAAGGGCATGTTCACTATGTATTTGCACATGCATTTGTTCATTTGCATATTACTGAATTCTGTTAATTAAGTGTGAAGGTTTTTGCATACATAAAAATGCAGTAAAAGGATAAAAAGCACATCAACACTGAGACCATGTCCCTGGTGTAGATCTCCAAGGAGACTCTATCCTCCCTTTGCCTGACAACCAGAACACAACGGGTGGTTATGTCAAACTCCACCAATGAAGCAAAAGTCCTCACTTTCTGTCCTAGTATATAATTTGTCCAGACTTTATTATTCTCCTCCTTTTAGTGTCCTTTTACTATGGATTTTCTGTAGATGTTTTAATGTTTTTAAAAACAATGCATGGCCCCTGACTGTGGAAAAGATAATTCTTCTGGTCTCTTTTAAAGACGTGGTGATTTGTACAAAGGTGACCTGGTAAATAGATGAGGAACTGGAGAAACAATTAAAAGGGGACAAATTACTGAGACTAAGCTACTGCAGAATTTTGTCAGAACATAGATAGAT
>NC_022010.1:77708418-77716713 GCF_000317375.1 Microtus ochrogaster
GTTACTAAACTTTAGGAAGAGTGACATCATGCAGAAAGGAAAAATGAGGACATTTTAACTGTTTCATTCAAACACACAAATAGTTCCACGCATCTTGAAGAGGCTCTTGGAGACAGTAATGGTCTGAACTTTCAAACCCAGGAAAATGGCTGGGTCCTATTTGATGTCCTACTCATGGTGTAGAAATATCAGTGCCATGTGATTCAGCAAAGCTAAACATATATTTGCTGCATTTGCATTCAAGTAACACTGATACTGTGGGCTTAGCTGATGCTGGTATCAATTTCATTTTAATTCCTAGTTTATAGTATTCCAACACAAATGCATACTTTATAAATGGAAGCTTTATTTAAAATTTAAATATTTATGGTGTTTGTCAGTTCCGTGCACATCAAAGACATTGATATGACTTCAAAAATCTTGCCCAGAGATTAAACTGGCTGCTGACAGCAAATTTATTTTTAGTACGACACAAAACATAATAGTATGCCATCGTTGTTGGGTTTTTCTTTGATTACAGAGGATTAATTTCATTTGAGTCAGCAACAAAGAACTTTTAACTTTGAGCTAAAACAAGTATTCAAGGTCATTTTCTAAAACTACCACTTAACAGGTGATTGTTGAACTTGACAGCAAGAGACATGTAAATAGCAGACACTGACCTACTAATGCTTTTGAACTACATGGGGCAACTCTCACATGAAGGGAAATTCTGTAACAGTCCAAAGTACCTTGCAATTTAGCTTAAAATAAAGTACTATCCCAACTGAGTAGTTTTTCCCCCTCACCATTCTGTTCAGTGTTACTAAACTTTAGGAAGAGTGACATCATGCAGAAAGGAAAAATGAGGACATTTTAACTGTTTCATTCAAACACACAAATCAAATACTACAACTCAGGGTCAAGTTTAAAAGTAGAAGAAAATGCAGAGTTCAAGGTTTGGCCCATGGATAGAGTACTTGCCTAGTAACTGTGAGGTCCTAAGTTCTATCCCAAGGTCCAGAGAGATAGGACAAAATGTTTTCTTTTATAGTTCTGAAATTATTTGACATGTATGTGTGTATGTGTGTGCATGCATATACAGGTTTTTATGTTGAAACTCAGATTTCTTTAAACTTGGTGTAATGAGACAATGCCATTAAATTAAGATAAATGGAACTAAACATAAAAACAAGTATATAAACTTATGTGTCCTAGGTACTACATACTAAGATATTATTAAGCTTAAAGGAACTTGCATTCTAAGTCCTCTTCCCCCAGTATTAAATATCCCAAAGTACTTAAAGTCTGAAGATAAAGGAGCCTTTGCCTCTCCACCCCATATATGTAGGAACCCACACTTAGAATCACCAGGTGCCATTTCTGCAGGACAAAAATAATAGCTAGCTCTCTCAAGCCTAGTCCTCTCTGCAGTAGGGTCTCCACTGTCTGGTATTCTGAGACCCACCTGGTCATACAGCAAAGACTGTGCCCCTGATCTGCTTCCCAAACACCTGTGAAGGTAGAGTAAGATTAAAATAAGAAAATTACACATATCAACTTGGTGATAGATTCTTCCTTAAGAATAACAGTCATTTAACCTAATTCATATGTATCTAATAAACAGGTACCATTTCTAATTCTCATGAAAATAGAACAATTTTTGCTATCCTTCTCTACCATGCTCCCTTGCTTACTGTGAGAGAGAGTCAACTGATAACTATTAATTAAACTTTCCTATCAGAAATCTAACAAATTTAGAACCTTCTTCCATTTGCTTTGGAAATATTTTATTTTCTATTTTCTCTTGTGCTTATCTCTAAAGCATGTATGCCTCCTGTAATCTTTGGCAGATTTGACAAAGGAGATTAATGGATGCCAGAAATCCATTCCCCTTCCTTCTCCTAGGAGGAGGGATCTTATTTTACTTTTCTTAAATTTGAGGTGGTCAGAGTTTCTTGCTTGACAAAACAAGATTTTTAGAACATGTTTTTAAAATGTGTACAAGGTTTAGTTATAAGAAACTTCTACCCTTTCCTTTTTCAAATTGTCTCCTTGAGAAATCAAACTGCCATGTAAAATTCTCACCTTCATTAGACTGGCAAAGGTTCACAATGACTATGCAAGATTGGAGCAGGCTGGAGACCGTGTAACATAAAGCTGATTCACAGCTTGCCCTGGCTTTTAACCAGTTGCAGACGTGAGTCAGATGTGAGCATCAGAGCCACCTTGAAGATGTAGCCCAGGAAACAGCCTAGATGAAAGCTCCAATGCCCAGCAGAGACAGCCAACATCAAAGCCTTATCATCTTAACCTCAAGTCTTGAGTAAAAAGAGATGGTGTGTTTTTCTTGTTGGTACTGTAACAAGTTACTGTAAATTTGGTATCTAAAACAATAAGATGTAATTCTCTTCCAGATGTAGGAGTCATAATTCTAGACCTAGTATTAGAAATAAAACTAAAAGGCCAAAAGAGGCATGCCTTTTGCTTTTGAAGGATGGAGAAAATTGCCTCTCTAGCCAGATGACCACCAGTTGTGCTTAAGTGTCAGAAGACATTGCTGGTAACACCTTTAAAGAAAACTAACTCTCCTCTTCCAGAAGCTATCAACTGCCAATAGCTCCTCAGCAAAAAATGAGACTTCTTGCCCATTCCGAGATTTGGTATGCCTTTTGCTGTACTACTCTTGTGTATACTGTTACAACCACTGTGAGTTCATATGTGCAACTATTCTGTTATGCTAGGGAAACATTGTATTGTAGTCATCTAATGCCACTGACCTTTATCCTGTTTCTGCTCCCTCTTCTGTGATGATCTGATTTTGGGAGGATGGGCTGTGATAGAGTTATCCCATTTAGGGCTGAGCTATATGTAGTCTATTTTTCTCTGCACATTGATAAACTTTGGTTGTGTATTAATTGCTATCTACTGCAAGTAGAAGGTTCTTTAATGAGTGTCGAAAGGTGTATTAATCAATGGTTATAATGATAAGTCATCAAAGTTAGTTTACATTGTTATAGCTCTATAATAGAGCTTAAAGTCAGGGATGGTGATGTCTCTAGAAGTTCCTTTATTGTACAGGAGTATTTTGGCTATCCTGGATTTTCTGTTTTTCCATATGAAGTTGAGTATTTTTCTTTCAAGGTCTGTGAAGAATTGTGCTGGGATTTTGATGGGGATTACATTGAATCTGTTGATTTTGCTAAGACTGCCATTTTTACTATGTTGATCCTACCTGTCCAAGAGCATGGGAGATCTTTCCATTTCTGATAACTTCTTCAATTTCTTTCTTTAAAAACTTCATGTTGTTTTTGTACAGGTCTTTCACTTGTTTGGTTAGGCTCACCCCAAGATATTTTATATTGTTTGTGGCTATTGTGAAGGGTGATATTAATAATATGGTCTTTTAGCAGAGTAACAGTAATAGGGTATTCCCATATTCCCTCCTAAACACTACCCATTCCCCATCCCATTTAACACTTCCTAAGCCATTATTCACTGTTTCCTGTTATATCACTATTTTCTCTCTCCCCCTCTCTTGAATGTGCTGCCTTCCCACTCCTCCACATCTTGCATATCCTCTGACTAAGTTCCTGGCACCTATGAATATTCCAAATAAAATACACCATTTAAAGATCCCATTCTAAGGCCTACAAATGACAAAAAAAAAATGATGTTTCTCTTTCTAGGTCACCTCATTCAAAATGACTCTTTTCAGTCTTTCTTCGCCTGTGAATTTCATGTTTTTGTTTTTCTTGGCAGCTGAGTAATATTCTATTGCATAAAATACCACATTTTTAGTATACATTCAAATTTGCAGACACAAAGGCTGTGTCCATTTCCTACCTAATGTGAATAGAGTCTCAACTAAAGGATGAGTAGGTTGTAGTGTGTTTGAGTACATGCCCCACGGCAATCTTTCCTAGCATTTTCTGATTTCCATAGTGGCTGTACCAGCTGCACTCCCACCAGCACTGATATGGGATTCCCCTCTGTATGCTGTGAATATGATTGGTTAATAAAGAAACTGTCTTGGCCTGTGATAGTGCAAAAAAATAGAACTAGGTGGGGAAACTAAACTGAATTCTGGGAGAAAGGAGCAGGAGTCATAGAAAAGCCATGGAGCCACCGCCGGAGACAGAAGTGCTGAAATTTTGCTGGTAGGCTAAGACCTCATGGTGATGCACAGATTAATGAAGATGAGTTAAATTAAGATGCAAGAGTTAAGAGTTCTCTGTTTAGGTCTGTATTCCATTTTTTAAATTGGATTATTTGTTCTTTTGATGACAAATTTCTTGAGTTCTTTGTATATTTTAGAGATCAGACCTCTGTCTGATATAGAGTTATTGAATATCTTTTCCCATTCTGTAGGCTCTCGTTTTGTCTTGTTGACCATGTCCTTTGCTTTACAGAAGGTTTTCAGTTTCAGAAGGTCCCAATTATTTGTTTTTCTCAGTGTATGTGCTGCTAGGGTTATATTTAGAAAGTGGTCTCCAGTGCCAATGCATTCAAGTGTACTTCCCATTCTTTCTTCTATGAGGTTCAGTGTAACGGACTTTATTTTGAGGTCTTTGATCCATTTGGGCTTGAGTTTTGTGCATGGTGATAGGTACAGATTTATTTTCATTCTTCTACATGTTGAGATCCAGTTATGCCAGCACCATTTGTTAAATATGCTTTCTTTTTTTTTTCATTTGATATTTTTTGCTTCTTAGCTAAAAATCAGGTGTTTAAAGGTGTGTGGATTAATATCCGGGTCTTGGATTCAGTTCCTGTCTGTTTTTATGCCAATACCAGGTTGTTTTCAGTACTATAGCTCTGTAGTAGAGTTTGAAGTCAGGGATCGTGATGCCTCCAGAAGTTCTTTTATCTAAAATGTCTGAAAAACAGTTAAGGAATAGATCTAATCTACATGGGAAGTAAAAAAAAAAAAAAGATCTCCTGAGTAAATTAGGAGCATGGGAACTTTGGGGGAAGATTGAAGGTAAGGGAAGAGGCAGGGGCAGGGAGGGGAGTAGAGAAAAATGTAGAGCTCAATAAAAATCAATAAAGATGTAAGTGTTAGCAAATGAGAAGCTAGACCTAATAGGCCAAGCAGTCATTTAAATAACATCATTTCTGTGTGATTATTTAGGGAGTCTGGGCAGCTGGGAAGTGAACAAGCAGCCTTCATACAACAGTGGACTCAGTGAGAAGTCATGTAGCCCTGAAGGAGACAGACACTGGAACTTTACCCACTAAGTCACAGCCACGTGTCGATACACAAATAAATAGAAATGAGTTAAGTTAATATGTAAGAACTAGCCAATAAAAACTTAGAGCTAATCAGCCAAGCAGTGATTTAATTAATACAGTTTCTGTGTCATTATTTAGGGTCTGGTGGATGAGAAATGAACAAGCCAGCCTCCTACAACACAGACACAGAACTGTTGCTATATTTCTTTCCAGGGCTTTTTTTCTTGGCCCAGCTTGTAATTAACAGTCATAAATGTCAGATAAAATTAGATAAAAAGTTTTAATCTTCCTGTGTTAAAATCATTTACATATTTTAAAAGTTCAAATATATGTGGTTTAGACCTATGCCCTGGTACTAGGGAGGTTGAGGCAGGAAAATCATGAATTCTAGTACTGCCTGGGTGGTGTAAAAAGACCATGTTCCGACAAAACAAAGCAAAACAAAATAGACGTAGACTACAATAAACAGTATTCCATCAAAGGAGAGTATAAATTCTACTTTTGATATATTTAAATCTTCCAACCTTCCAAGAGACTGGTTACTGATATTAAATTTCCTCTAAATTTCTTCCATGTAACAGTGGGTAAGCAAAAAGCTCAAGGAAGAAAACTAAATTATATATGCATATGTAAATGCAGGTTGGTATGTGGAACATTATGTATAATCTTTAACTTCATTCGCTCTATCCACAGCCTTTCATATAATGAATAGACACTGGGTGAGCATTGATTGCTCCAATTCTAAAGCAAGTACTTGTTCCTTTTGTTTATTTTACTGGTGAAAGGGTAAGGGGACCCTCAAGAAAGAAGCGCTTTGGAAAGCAACCCTTGAATATAAATGTAAATTACAACATTTCCACAAATTGTAACATATCATTATCTTGCCCATTCTTTAAAGAAAGAAAAACGAGGCTAATAATCATCCAGTTACATCTTGCAATGGAGTAGTTTCAAGGTTTTTTTATCAGATGATTATGCTCACTCATTTATAAATCAAGATGTTTGGTCTGCGTGGCCCTCTCTGACCTTTCTGGTGCTGTAACCTAAAGGTTGGCTGTATTCATTGGAAGGCTCCACTTTCAATGGGAGATTCCACTGCATCTCCTTCTTCTGCATTGCTGCCTCCCTGGATTTGGATAACATTTGTCTTGCTCCATTTCTCTACAGTTTTTTTTTTCCTTTTCTATTCAGATGCCAAGTAACGAACGTGTTTCCTGTCTAACTGAATGGCAAGTTGCAAGAGGATTTCTAGTGTTCATTCCTTCAATAAATGTCTTCTATCGACAATCAGAAGATGGTGTACATTAGGTGTTTAACTCACAACTGTGTTCCATTAGGGCAAAGCATGGGATAAATTTATATTCATTAAGTAAAGGAGAACGTGATGTTTAGCTGATCTGTAATACTGTCTCTTTTATCACATCTCACTGTACTTTTTTTGCACAAGGTTGAGCTGCATTTTATTGATGCAAAGAAGCCTTACATGCAATTTCCTGCTCATTAACGTTTCCAGGGATAATCCATGTTCTAATGGGCTGAACAGAAAACCACATCCAGTTCCAAACTGCTCTCTGATCTTTTTGTTCAGCTGTCTTCTGACCCTCCTGACATTTGAATCATTTCTCTCATTAGGACGTTGCTATTTGCCTAAGGAGATATTGGACTAGTGGAAACTTGTTTGAATGGAAACGTGGCTGCTGTGTTTCAAATCGTTTGTTATTTTTTAAAAAGTGCTTTCAAGTAGGACTCAAATATTATAAATTTAAAATACCCATGCTTGTTATCAAACCTGTAAAGATTCCGTATGTCATTGAAAATAAGGAATATCATTGAGACTTACCATCTGCACTTTGAAATCAGATAACCCAAAGTTAATAAGTCAACACTTCAAAGATTAATGTAGAATACTGTGAGAGAAAGCATGTTACTGAACCTCGGGACATCTCTATGCTTAGATCTGCACCACAGTGCTTGAGAAAACTTATTTAAGGTACATAGAACTCAACCAATGACATTGCCTTTATTATCAGCAACTAGAAATGCAGAACTTGGAACCTTAACGTTCTTCAGAAATGCAGTGTGAACAGCATTTTAATTCATTTAATTCTCTCTCATGGTACTTCCTGTTTGTCCATGTTTTATTATAACATATTGATTTATCCTGGGGATGAATAGTTTTCCTAGCAGTAAGGATCAGGCCACCCAGGCTGTAACATTGTAATTGTCTTTGTACTAATGGGACCTTCTAGGTTTCTACTAAAATCCTCTCCATATGTATTTCTGCTCACAATTTCTGGGGAAGAACCACTGGTAAACATGTGCAGCCAATATTTTATATTGTTCAAAGTAAATCTTGAACCCAACCAACATGCATATTTAATGTGCATGATCATTCAACTATATTTTTCCTCTTTAAACTAAGAAGCTCAAATCACATAACATGTTTTCAACAAGGTGGTACAAATCCTCCAAACACTGCCACCACAGGAAAGCTGAATTTGAGTACATATTACCTTTATATTTTGATAACATAAGGTAAATTGAATGTCAAATGAGTCTACTCCTAAGTAAATATATTTTATAATTTGAGATCTCAATTTGCCTACCAAATATTAGTTTAGCAGTTCCAAGCACATTCAAAGTGTGTTTGAGAATTAGCTCTTTCTTTCTTCTGCTGCCAGAATTTCAGTTTGTAGTTCATGACATCACTAACACGTAAAACCAGGTGGCACATCTGGAATCAGGAGATGGCTGGAGAAAACAGAAGAAAAATAAACCAACTGCTAAGACTCTGGAGCTCCATTTACATTTGACACATTGAGTCCTTTACTGAAATACTTCTCAACGCTCACCAGAGTGACTTAGAAGATGCAAATCTTTGAGAGCAGAAAATGAATACGTAAGAAGATAAGCAAAGTAAAAATATAAAAGAAAAGAAATAAGAAATATTGAAGCAGGGACCATAGATATGACAGAGGTGAAGAAAAGGATGTGCTGTTAAAAGTCATCATGACCGGAGAAACCCTGTCTTGAAAAATCAAAAAAAAAAAAATGTAACCCCCTTCTCTGTCTCTTTCTCCT
>NC_022010.1:77716911-77721662 GCF_000317375.1 Microtus ochrogaster
CACACATATACACACATACTAAATTCCCTATTATGAATAAATCTAAGGAAATTTTGTCATTATTCTTTTGAAATTAAAAAGCATTTTAACCCATACTTAATTAACATAAAAATCCTCTTCTGATATTGTTGCATGCTTAAGTTTATAATGTCAATGTTTATGATATGGTATACAAATAAGAACTTATATTGCTAAATATGGGTGTGTAATGTAAGTTAAAATGCAATTACAAGCATTGATTCCAGAATCAAGTGTCAGTGACCATAATGCAGGAACACATCCAGGCTACACTCAATACTATGTTCTAATATAGAAGTTTTGGGAAGTTCTTATAGTTATTTTTTTAAAAAACAATATTTTAAATCAAACATTTTTTCTAACACAGTGGAAAATGAGGTAAGACTGTAATAGATAATATGGGAAAAATCACTACTACATATTTCAGATTATTTCAGATGATTCTTAGCTTGGGGGACACCTGAAAACTGTTAATATAGCCTTAGAAATTTCACTTGATAGCTGCCAATTGATGGACAAGGACTGACTACCAAGGTAATATGTCCCTGGATCAATAACATTCCAACTTCCCACACTTAAAAAATTCTAATTTATGGATCAGTCTTGTTGAATCTATCATAGGAGTGGCTTTCTTTTCTCTGAGAACTTTAGTTCATGGTATTTTCATCAGATATATAACAACAAAACTAGGACATTTCTGTGGGACAATAGTCTGTATCCTGTCACTTGTATTTTAATAAAATGCTGACTGGCCAGTAGGCACATAGGAAGTATAGGTGTGGCAATGAGAACAGGAGAATTCTGGGAAGAGGAAAGAATCAATCTGTAGTCATCACCCAGACACAGAGGAAGCAAAATGAGAATGCCTCGCAAAAAAAGGTTCCAAACAACATGGCTAACACAAACAAGAATTATGGGCTACTATAAATTACAACAGTTATAAGAAGCCTGAGTTAATAGGCCAACCAGTTTATAATTAATGAAGACCTCTGTGTGATTCCTTGGGGCTGAAAGGCTGTGGGACTGGGTCTGACAGAAACCTCTTCCAACAAATGGTGCACAACCTGAAATAAACACACAGAAACTAAATTATTTGCAATAGTGTTTACTATTTTGGGTCTGGGCAGCCAGGAACAAACAAGCAGCCTTCTACAACACAGAGTATTCAATTATATGCCATTTCTCAATATGTTATTTTGGCACATTTTATTTTGGGCTAAAGACAGTTACAAAGATGCATGAAAATTTATAAGAAAAACTCTCCAACGGTTAGGTGTGTGTGCATGTGCATACACTGGTGTGTGTGTGGCGGGGGGTATGTATGTATTGCTTAGGGTCAGGGCCTTGCTCATATTTAACATGTGCTATCATGGAACTTTATTGCAAGCCAGCAAATACAACTATCTTAGTTAGGGTTTCTATTGCTGTGAATAAACACCATGACCAAAAAAAACTTGGAGAGGAAATGCTTTGTTTGGCTTACACTTCTGCAAGATAGTTCATGACTGAAAGAAGTCCGAACAGAAATTTAACAGAGCAGAAACCTGGAAGCAGGAGCTGATGCAGAGGTCATGGATGGATGCTACTTAGTGGCTTTCTCCCCATGGCTTGTTCTGCCTGCTTTCTGAGAGAACCTAGGACCACAATATCAAGGATGACACCACCTACAATAGGCTGTTCCTTTTTCCACTGATCCCTAATTAAGAAAATGTTCTACGGGCTTGCCCAATCCCCGGTATTATGAAGCATTTTCTTAATTGAGATTTCCTCCTGTCAGATGGCTCCAGCCTATGTCAAACTGAGATACAACTACCTGGCACAACTGACCCACATAAACTTGACATACAAACATTTCACTGCAAAGCTACAACCTTCCCTTTCTCATTTATTCTCAAAGTCTCATATTAAAAACATAAATAACTTTAAAAGTTCAACAGTCCCTACAAATTCAAACACATCAAAATTTGTTCTTTTAAAAATCTCTTTAAAAATCCAAAAATGGTTTTAAAAATTCAAAATCTTTCAGCTATGGGCTCCTGTAAAAATCAAAATTAAGTTAAATATGCCTTCAAGAGGGAATAACCAAGGCACAGTCACAATCTAAACTGAGATAAACCAAACTCCAACAAAGAAAATAATCCAATATCCAATCACCTGGGACTCACTCATGATCTTCTGGGATGCTCCAAGGAGCCTGGGTCACTTCTTCTTCTCTACCCTCTGCATCAACTACTTGTTTTCTAGGCTCCAGTTAACTCAACTCCACAGCTGTTGCTGTTCTTGGTGATCATCCCACGGTCTTGGTATCTTCAAAACTGCTGGGGTTCCTTGCTGCAACTGATCTGCACTTTCACCAATAGTCTCTCCTGGGTTCTCTTCAGAGACTCCAGCCCTGCCACACAGTGTCAAGCCTTAGCTGCTCTCTATGACCCTTTCATGAATTTAGTACCAGTACCACCTGGGGATGACTGTTATACTACCATGTTCAGGTGCTAACATGAGGTACAACTTTGGCTACTTCTGGAACACCAGATTCTGTGTGCTGACTCTCAGGAAATACTTTCCAGAGATTTCACCTCAATGATCTTGGTCTCTTCCTAATCCCTTTAATCACCACTAATTTTTTAGTCCCAGATAACCATCATCAATTTTCCTAGTAACACAAAGGTTTCACTTCACTGGTGTTGGTTTCTTGTTAATCACAGCTGACTCTACAGCCCCAACTGACCAATTAACAGAATCTTAACTGAAAATAGCAAATGGCCTTGATAGAACCTTAAACTCTTGTCTGAAATTTCACAAACCAGATCTCCATCTTCTGCCCTGCTCTCAACATTCTTATCTTCCAAGATCCGACACAACATCCCACTGAGCTCTCAACTTTCAACGGTATTTCTAGTCCAAAATTCCAAAGTCCTTCCACAATTCTCCCCCAAAATACGTCAAATCTTTCACAGCAGTACCCCACAGTCTTGTTACCAACTTCTATTTTAGGATTTTATTCCTGTGGAGAGATTCTATGACCACAGAAACTCTTATAAAAGAAAGCATCCAATTGGGCTTGCTTACAGTTAAGAGGTTTAATCTATTGGATGTATGACAGTGAACAGGAAGACTTAGTCATGAAGATGGAGCCGAGAGATATAATCATCTGGGTCTGCAGGCAGCAGAATGAGAGAAACATTGGGCCTGACTTGAACCTCTGACACCTCAAAGCTCATCCCCCAGTTACACACTTCATCCAACAAAGACACACCCCTAATAATGCCACTCCCTATAAGTCGATTGGGGACATTGCCATTTACACCACCACAACAACTAGCCCTTGATCACAAAACCAGCTCTAGGCTATTAAGGTACATAATACTCTAAAGACACACAAAGTTACCAACCTGTTCTTTGTTAGCACTTATATTCATTTTTTTACTATTTGCCAGCTCAAGAAGTTCAAACTATCTTTTCTTTGTTTTGTCACTTGTGAACAATGTTACCAACATTATTATTCTTGGGTAAATATGTTCCTAGATTCACTTCCCAGCAACCTGTTTGAGTTTATTTCTTATTACTAAATTCTGCCACTTATATGTGACGTCCCTACTCAACGGCTTCTGTTTCTTTTCTCCAGCTCATTTGTCTTTTGTCCTTCTGACTTACTGCACCCCAGCCAGAAAATCCGAGATGACAGGGAAGATCTTTTTTGGCTGTATATGAACTTTTATGTTCTTCTGACACCTAAGTAGATTAAAAGCTATCCCATATTGAATTTTTTTAAATTAAGTCAAGCGAAGCAATGTTGCCCTGTTGAGGTACTGTTAACTTAAATCCAACACCATTTTGAAATAAAACCTTTTTCTGAAATTCAATTCAGTGCTCAACTGGTCCTACTCCATAGACAAATATTTACTGGGTGATGTCAGATGAGGAACCATATTTAGAAATATGCTCTTAATTCCATATGCTCATTTTCCAGAAAGTTTTAATAGTTTCCTTATCCTACTAAGTTGGTATTGATTTAGATATTTGCCATATAAAAAGCATCTTGTAGCTCAGTCCCTGGAAGTCCGACCTAGTGCCTACAAAGATGGTACTGACTGAGTTTCATTCTTCACCTTGCACAGATCCTGTCCCCACCAACACTGAAGTTTGTGGGTTCCCCCAACAACTGGTTCCTAATGTGAACTAAGTCTTTGGAGAAGCAGGACTAACTCAATATCAAAGGTCCCATCATGAAAAAAAATTGAAACAAACCCAGCTTCTGATGCAGAAATGATTGCAATTAGGGCATGAAGCAATAAGCCAATGTTACTTAAATTTTCCAAGGTATTGGTCTCTCATTATATGGAGGATGTTCTCCTGATTTCTAATCAATACTTAAACACATGCTTAACTTTCATAAAAATAAATGAAGTCCCAGACAGTTCCTGATGGATAGCATCCTGGTGACTACCAGACCAATGAAACATCTGAAGGCAGATTACAAATCAACACATCAAGAGATGTCCCAAGAGGAAAAGTAAGCTGATGACTTGGGGATATATCAAGATTTTAACTCATCAAACTGAAACTTTGGGGAAACAAAAACACTATAGTACTTGAAAGATTTATTGTGTGAGAGACCCTGGCAGGCCCCCTGTAAGTGGGAGACCATGGCAGATGGGAGACAAATGGAGAGAGCTTGGGTACAGAGTTTATTTGGTGGATACGGGGAGGGTATAAGTGTATGAGGGTATGGG
>NC_022010.1:77721762-77723820 GCF_000317375.1 Microtus ochrogaster
ATGGGGATGAAGAGAGCAGAGATTGCCTCTTCAGAAGAAGAATGGAAAGAGAGAAAGGAAGAGAAGAGGTGCAAGGTCAGCTTGCCTCTGCAGGAAAGAGGAAATTGAGAGTGGGTAGAGCTTCTCTCTTAAAAGGACAGGGTACCCAGGTGACAGGTCAGGCCAGCATAATGATAATTAGAAGAGTGCAGACCTCCAAGATGGTGCTGTTATGTTTACTAACTATATTGCACGTTAACTCTGAGCTTGTCTATGCAGAATCCAAATGCCTTTTTTTTTCAGGGTGGATAAAAGAAACACCTAAACTGTAAAAACAAAACAAAAAAAAAGGCATTTTGTATTTTGTAAAGATTGTAAAGATCCTTCTCTATATGAGCCACTTCAGCAACTTCAGAGTATAGAGATTTATCATATAAATAAGATTATTCTATCACTTTTTGATAAGTAGATATCACAACGTGAACAAAATGTGGTACATTGCATTAGAGGCTGCTGTCGCATTTGAGCAGCCTTGCTTTGCAACAGTGGACAAAGATGTTATCAGACAACCTGTGTGAATTAGAGAACTTACTCCAAGGATGAGGCAAGCTTCCAATTCAGTTGTTACCCATTTTGAGTCTCCATGACTGAAGTAAATGCTTCCATTTTTTTTAAATACACAAAGCTCGTACATTTTTCATGAGCATTGGAAATAACCTTATGGCTAATTCATTTTCTTAGACTATCTCTGCCAATATTTTTCTAGACTGGACTCAGTTTTACCACATTTGAAAATCAACAAATATCACTCTACCTGGTTAGGCTTAAATGCTCAATAATTATTCTAATTAAATTCTATCTGGGTTGATGAAGCCAGTGGGTAATGAATAGGAGCAAATTTCATGGCATATATGCATGAAAACACCATAATGATACTCATGACTCTGCACACCAAATGAAAATAATTAATAGAAACATAATAAATAAAATTAAATTATAATAAAAGATTCATAACACCTTTTCATCATTTGCTTTCATTTTTAAACCAAATGGTGACAATAACAGTAGATGGTTAAAAATAAAATAAATATTTCTAATTTTTAAATTATCAACATCATGCAATCTACCTTCATCCAGTAACTGATGGAAGCAGTTGCATAGATCCACAGCCAAGCACTAGGCAGAGTTATGGGAGTACAGCTGAAGAGAGAGAAGAGAAATTATGTGAGCAAAGGGATCAAGATAATGATAGGGAAATCTATAGTGACAGCTGACCCAAGCTTGTGGGACCTCATGGACTCAAGAACGACAGCTAGGGAGTGTTAGCAGAAGTTTCTATCCCACCAGATCCCACAGAGGTCTACATTAATTATAAACTGATTGGCCTCAGTTTATAACTCAGGCTTCTTATTAATTAATTCTTACATCTTAAATTGGCCCATTATTCTTGTCTATGTTAGTCATATGGCTTGGTACCTGTTATGGCAAGTCAGTCACATCTTGCTTCCTCTATGGCTGGGTCATGACTGCAGACTGAAACTTCCCTCTTTCCAGAATTCTCATTGCTCTGCCTCTACTTCCTGCCTGATTGCCCTGCCTATACTTCCTGTCTGGCTACTGGTCAATCAGCATTTTATTAAACAAGTACAAGAAACAAATCTTTACAGAGTAAAACCAATGTCCCACAGCACCTCCCCATACCCCCCTTTTTTTTTTCAAAACAAGAACTCTGAATCGAATCCCCCTTGTTTAGCTTTCTTTCTGACCATTATCCATAATAACTTGTAACCAACAATCTAAACAAAGAAAAATATCCTTAGTCCATTTTTGGGGAATGTGGGCATAGTTTTCCAGGCTACTCCCTGCTGATTGGGGGTGCTGATAATCTTATGGGAACCTCAAGAAAATTTAGAATTATGATCAAGTTCTGATTGGAGTATCCTGTGAGACTTGATCATCTCATCCAGCAATCCTGAGGCTGTTCTGGTTGTAGAACACAGACATCTGGGCCATCAATTCCTATCATAGATTTCTCAGGGGGTCTTCCTTGACCAAACCTTATTTTTCTTAGCCCAGAAT
>NC_022010.1:77724662-77758705 GCF_000317375.1 Microtus ochrogaster
CTCCTTCTGCTCCTGATTTGGACCTTGAGATTTCTGTCTGGTGCTCCAATGTGGGTTTCCGTCTCTGTCTCCTTTCATCGCCTGATGAAGGTTAATATTCAGTGACTTTATTTTAAACTCTATTTCTTCTATTTTTATTTTTAATTTTTGGCTTTTTGAGACAGGGTTTCTCTGTGTATCTTTGTCAGAGAACTCACTCTGTAAACCAGGCTGTCCTTGAGCTTACAGAGATCTGCCTGCCTCTACCTGCCACGTGCTGGGATTAAAGGTGTGTGCTGCCATACCTTGAACTCACAGAGGTCTGCCTCTGCCTCCTGCGTGTTGAGATTAAAGGTGTGTGCCACCACACCCAACTACTCTCTTTTTTTATTTTATGGACCTTATCCTTTTTAAAATTTTTCTCCCAAGCCTGCATATATTTTTTAAACACACAGTAAATCATTAAGAAGTTTTATTCATCTTTGAATCTACCTTTACTATGTATCTCTCTTTTTCTGACTACATGAGTCTTCAATTTTCTAAATGTTATAGCTAGGATTTAAGCCATAGCTGTGACAGCTGGATCCAGCCAGATTCCTTAGGTTTTTTTTTTTTTTTTTTTTTTGTTTTGTTTTGTTTTGTTTTGTTTTTGAGAGTCTAGTCTCATGGCAGAGGTACTAGCTGGAGCCATGTTTATTACGACAACTCTATGGCATTTCAAGGTCCCTGCCCCCAACAAAAAGCTGGTGATCAGCTTTTTATCAACACCATTTAAGTGTTTTGTGGCAGGACCTCTTAAAAGAGCTGAGGTTTTGCAGCTAAAGCTGAGTCAGGAAGACTCTCTTAAGTGAGAGTGCTTGCCTTTAGCAAATAGAGCCCACCAGAGAAAGTACTGTCATCAAGAAGCTGTGCTTAGCATTGTTATTTTATGTCTAGAATTACTTCCTTAGCTCTCTCAGGCTTTAGGTGGATGTAGTTGTCCATGTCGGCCCCATTCTGTTGACTAAGTTTTCTGCCCTGCCTGGTTTCCTCAGTCATTAAATTCCAAAGAAACAAACAGAGGTCTACATTAATTATAAACTGATTGGCCTAATACCTCAGGCTTCTTATTAATTAATTCTTACATCTTAAATTGGCCCATTTCTTTTCTATGTTAGTCACGTGGCTTGGTACATTTTTCAGAGAGGCAGTCACATCTTGCTTCCTCTGTGGCTGGGTCATGACTGCAGACTGAAACTTCCCTCTTTCTAAAATTCTCATTGTCCCACCTCTACTTCCTGCCTGGCTACTGGCCAATCAGCATTTTATTAAATAAGTCCAAGAAACAAATTTTTACAGGATAAAACTGTTGTGGGAGGGTCTTCTGTTTTGTGTTGATTTCATTGGTTAATAAAGAAACTGCCTTGTCCATTTGATAGGCCAGCCCTTAGGTGGGTGGAGTAGACAGAACAGAATGCTGGGAGGAAGAGGGAAGTGAGGCCATCGCCATGCCTCTCCTCTCTGGGTGAGATGCCATGGAGCCAGCCGCCAGGTCAGACATGCTGAATCTTTCCTGGTAAGCTACCAGCTCGTGGTGCTAAACAGATTATTAGAAATAGGTTAATCAAAATGTGGGAATTAGCCAATAAGAGGCTGAAACTAATGGGCCAGGCGGTGTTGAAAAGAATACAATTTGTGTGTTATTATTTCCGGGGCTAAGCTAGCCAGGTGGCCTGGAGCTGGGTAGCAGGAATACAGCCCACTACTCCTTCTACATAAAACCATCGTCCCACAGCAAGGGAGCCTACATGGAACTGAACTAGACCCTCTGCAAGTGAGAGACAGTTGTGTAGTTTGGTCTGTTTGGTGGTCCCTAGTAGTGGGACTACGATCTGTACTGGTGAATGAGCTTCCTTTTTGGAACCAATTCCCTATGGTGGGGTGCCTTACTCAACCTTAATGCAGTGGGAGGAGCTTGGTCCTGCCTCAACTTGATATCCCATGCTTTGTTGAATCCCATGAGAGGCCTTATCCTTTCTGAGGAGTAAAATCAGGTAGAAATGAGATGGGAGAGGGAAACAGGAGGGAAGGAGGGAGAGGAAACTGATGTTGGTATGTAAAATAAATTTTAAAAATTAATTAAAAAAGAAAAAGGTCACATGATAGAGTCCTATAATAGAAAAAAAATTATTTTCAGAAATATTGCAATCTGTATATCTACAAATATCTAATGCCCAGAAAAATCTAAATTAGATTTTATTATTATTTTTAAGTGAGTAAAAATGCTTAAAAGGAAATTAGAAAAATAATCTGAAGTTATAAATTGTAATAACTGTTGAGAATTAAGGTTGAATCTAGTGGGAAGACCAGATCTGTGCCTGGTAGAAACTTGTAATCAGGGTTTTACACAATCAGAAAAGAGTAGAATTCCTCATAGTTCTGAAAAAGGTTCAAGTCCACTCACAGTAAAGGAAGGGGCAGAAGGAAGGAGAAAGGGAAAGGAAGTGGGAAAGAAAAGTAAATTATAAAAATATTTGCCATTTCCCTAGACAGAAGTTAAACTGATGGTTCCAGGCTGCTTATACTTCAAAGAAATTTGTGGGGGAAAACAATCAGAGAGAATAATCTTAAGAATATCACAATTTCTTCCACAACAACTCACAAAGGATTATCCAACCGTTAACTAGGGAGTTAAGAACAAGAAGAGAATTGACTTAAGGAAACATTTTAATAAGCTTCAAAGGGGGGAAATTAGAGTTTTAAGGAGATTATCAGGCTGGAGATACAAATCTGAGGACCCTTGGGGGCATAAATGACTCTCAAGGTCTTATTGAAACCACCTGAAAAGTAAATACATTGGATAAAAGCCTGAGCCCTAATGAGAAGCTAGTGACAAGAAGATATTGAAGGGATTTTGGATCTTTGGAGGAGAAAAGGGTGAAAAGATACAGCCATCTGCTAACAAGCAGGTGTTTCCTTCCTATGGGCCTCATCTCTTCCAACATAAAAACATTCTTTATTCACAGGGCATATCAGCAGACTACTTCGGGAGTTTGAAAGTTTGAGAAGAGGATGGAGTAATAGTTTTCTAGAACAGGAAAGGGATGAGGAATACATGATAGCAGTTCATGCATGTCCACTGGGGATTGTGGCTATGAACTACGCTAAGAAAATTTCAATATTTGAACTTTTAAGAAACACAGATTGGAGTGAGTAGGTAGTTACTTTGAGCTATCATTTTACTACCAAGTACAATCAGCCAATGGAAACCAAAACACTGAAGGTAAGCACAGAGGAAGATTGTAAATATAACAAACCATAAATGAAATATAAGTAAAACATAATAATAACAAGCCCTAATTTAAGGCTGACCTATAAGTATGTGCTTATAATCTAGCACATAAGAGGATGAGTTCAAGAGGACTGTGTATTTGGGAGCAACCAAGGCTACATAGAGAGATCCTACCACAAAATATTAAAAATGATCCCATCACTAGGAAGGTTAAAGCAAGAAGATTGTGATTTTAAGGTAAGCCTGGGAGAAGGGATGGGGGAGGAAGGGAAGAAGGAAGCAATATCTGTTGAAAATGTAAATAGATCATAATATGAGAATGATGAGGAAAGGGTTCAAATGTCATGAAATCAATTTATTTAGAAATTAGGTTATGAAAATATTCTACAAATCATTATAAAGAGAAATGAATTAAAATTTAGAGGATAAGACAGAATCAGAACAAATGATTGAAATAATAGAATTATTGTATCAATTAGTATAATAGTCAGGGTTCTCTATAGCAACAGAACTTATCAAATGTATACACACATACACACACGCACAGGAGATTTATGAGAATGACTTACAGACTGTAGTCCAACTAAGCCAAGAAGGACAGGTTGTGAATAAAAAAGCCAAGAATCCAGTAGTTGTTCAGTCCATGAAGATGAATGTCTCAGCTGGCCTTCAGTATATGCTGGTAATCCAAAGAAGTAAACTCTAATACCAATAAAGCAATGGATTGCTAGCAAGGCAGGGACAGGAAAACATAGCTTCCTTCTTTTATGTCCTTGTATAGGCTTCCAGGATGAGTGACCCAGGTTAAAGGTGTGTCTTCCCACCTCAAGATACATTATGTGTCTTCATAACTCCGAAGTCCAGATTAAAAGTAGACCTCCTTGGTGTGGGAAGTCCTTCTGTATATGTGTTGCTTTTATTGGTTAATAAACAAAGAAGCTGCCACCAGAGGAGAAAGATGCAAGCCGCTAGCTAGAATCTTGACAGTAGGCCATAAACCTCATGGTAAAATATAAAATAATAGAAGTGAACTAATTTAAGATATGAGAGTGAATTGGAAATATGCATAAGCTCATAAGGTCATGCAGTGTTGTAATTAATATAGTTTCTGAGTGGCTATTTTGAGTCTGGGCAGCAGGGAGCAAACAAATAGCCTCATCCTACACCTCTTTACTTCAGATTAAGAAAAAAGATCCCTTCATCGCCTGATGAAGATTAATATTCAGGAGGATGCCTATATGTTTTTCTTTGGGTTCTCCTTATTTAGCTTCTCTAGGACCACTAATTATAGGCCCAATGTCCTTTGTTTATGGCTAGAAACCAAATATGAGTGAGTACATCCCAAAACACTTTATGGGTCTGGCTTATCTGACTCAGGATAGTGGTTTCTATTTCCCTGCATTTGTATGCAAAATTCAAGAAGTCCTTGTTTTTTACTGCTGAGTAGTACTCTAATATGTATATATTCCATACTTTCTTCATCCATTCTTCCATTGAAGGGGGCACTGGCTTTGTGGGAGCCTAGGCAGTTTGGATGCTCAACTTGCTAGACCTGGATGGAGGTGGGGGTTCCTTGGACTTCCCACAGGGCAAGGAACCCTGATTGCTTTTCAGGCTGAGGGGGGACTTAATTGGGGGAGGGGGAGGGAAATGGGAGGCGGTGGCAGGGAAGAGACAGGAATCTTTAATAAATAAATAAATTAAAAAAAAGAAAAAGAAAAAAGATCCCTCACAGGTATACCCTCCATTTTTTTGTTTTGACATCTAAGAACAGCAGCCAAAATTAGTAATGGGGAGACATAATGTATGGTAAAAAGTTGAAGCTGGGTAGCAAGTAAAATCAGGGCAGAAGTCATTAACTTTGAGCACAAACTACAGTTAAAACCATCTATGAGATTGGCAAAATTTTCCAAGAGCATCACTAGAGAGCCTTACAGGAGAAATTATAAGTGACAGCTCTCCTCAAGGAGGAAGTACACACTCAAGCTCAGGTACCTTTCGAGTTTCCATCAAGACTGTCACTAGCCTCCGTATAACCAATACATGACTTGATTCTGTTGAAGACTTTCTTACACCTTCCCTCCAAGCCACTCTGCATGCTTCATTCACTCTTCCCCAAACAAACAAGAGATCTACACAAAAACAAGCTTATTGGGTCCTTTTCTTGTTAGTCTTGCTTCAAGAATTTGCTTCCAACTAAATTTTCAAAATTCGGAAATATATCTCATGCACTACAACAATCAGAAGGATTAAAGAGACCAGTTTGCCCCACTTACAACATCATAAATTCTTTTAAATTTTTAAAATATTGCATTTCTCACTGAAAAAATCTCCTCTTAAAATCTAGGCTTGAGCACTAAACACAATGCTGCTCATTCAGAATTGTACTTTTACAGATCCATAATGTCTAGAGGCAAGAGATTATTTTGGGGTATGTGACAAGTTAGTATGTATTTGGTGCAAAAGCCTAATGACTCAGAATTAAGGCCTGTGACCCAGAGGATACTTTCATTTCAGGTGGTTAGAGATTACTGATGGCATCAGGATGACCTTTGCCTAAGATAAGAGCAGGGGACAGTTAAGGAAATTGTTTGCCTTCCAGGCATATAAACAGATCTCAGGTAGAAAGAGACCTCTATACGACTGCTCCTAAATGGCAAGTCTTAAGATACTTAAAGCAGATAGTTTTGAAACATTAAACCCATGGCTTGGAATGGTGACAGTTCGGATAGCCATTTTGAAAGCACTGATTCACATTCTTTAATTATACAAAAGACTTGTCATCAATAATATATCAACAAAACAGAAATTCTCTTATATTCTCTTTTCTAATTCTAATTTCTACCAGAACTATGTTTATTTCTCCTATCAAACTACCTTAGTAGGCTGATAGATTCAGTCAGTTGTCCACAATTTTTAATCAAAATAAGTCACTTTTTTTTTTCTTTTGGTTTCATTTTAAGAATGCATAATGTCTCCACAGTGTCTTCAGGACTCAATAACTCTTAATCAATTTGATTGAACCGAGTTTGGCTTGTTCAATATGCATGCATTTAAAACCTCAATACCATGGTCATGTGCTTTGCCCAATTTATCTTTCAGAATATGATACTCAGCAAAACCCAAAATCAAGATTGTGTGAGAAAATTTTGTCTACAATTTCCTATTTCTACTCTTTCTGGAATTATACCTTCCAGAGACTGCACTAGATTCTAAAATTAAACAAAACCCATGATAACCTTTGGTTTTGTTGAAACATATAGAAATTATCTTCCATATGAACTAAGTCTATTGACAGAAAATTAAAATGTGACTATAGAAATACTGGATGATTCAGTTAGTCAATGAAGTTAATTGTTTCTATGGCAAAGGTCATCTTTTTTCTTCTTGACAAATACTGAGTAGCTGGTAATTTTTGCTCTGCATTCTATGGAGTTTCCCTGTCAGCTGCTCAGTTCTGATGCTGTACCAGGAAAACAGCAGTAGGCAATACTTGAAATTGAGATGTGGGCCATATTTGGCCCTATTGAAGCTGTAATTTTCAGAAATCATTCTGAGCTATCATATTTTTGCTTGTGTAGGTTTCTGGGATGACTGAGCCGGCAATTTTAAAACTAAAGATTCAAAAACATTAGGCTCAGGTCAACAATGGTGGTAATCTGATATTTAACTTGATGCCATTCATGAAATGTCCTAAAACATCTAACTTGGATTCTAGTTTTGCCTTTGGTGAAATCATGGGCTCTACTTTTAAGTAAGTCTTTTAGTGATGGAAAGACATGCATGCCAATTAACTGAGCTCACGTACAGATCACTCCCAGACTTCAGTAACAGTCATTAAAATATCCGAGGTCTCAGAAACTAATGGAGCAGTCCTTCTGCAGATATCTCTAAAAAGATCTCTCCCCACTTGATCCAGGTCTCTCTTCAAATGTCACCTAAGTACACTGTCTCCCCTTGAGTGACCTTAATTTTTTCACATTACTTGTCAAGCACCATTTACATCATCCAGTGACAGGAGATGAGGAAAATGGCGAAGGTGGACTGAGGGTTTCAATGTCATAGAAAGATCAAAGAACAGGAGAGGAAACGAGCTTTCTGTCTTCCGTGTCTGGATACCCCACACTCAGTCCAACAGTGGGAAGCCCAGAGAAGCACATTCTGCACATGAGGCAGAGCCAGTGCCATCCAGCAAGCACTCAGAAGAACCAGAAGATTGAAGCAGGCCACGCTAACATTGCAAGAGCTCAGGAAAGTGAGTAGCTATTCCAATACAATTGGGCTGTGTCCTAACACTAAATCTAAGGGGGCAGTAGTACCTACTAATATAGAAGTAGGACCTTGGGTAATCTCTGACCTTCAAAATGCCCAGATACAAGCTAGACACATAACACAATAGCAACATGCTTACCTAACATGCATGAGCCTCTGGTTTCTATCCACGTCGCCAACAAAAGCAAATACAAAAATGTCCCGGGGTGCAATTGAAAAACACAAATCAAATGAAAAGCAAGTAAGGCCACAACACGAATGACAACACAGAATCAATTTTCACGAGTATTGAGATGAATCAGACTTTGGAATGATATAAAAAAGACAATAAAGCAATTGAACAAGTAATCATGAATTCTTTACAGCAAACAAACAAAAGGAAAAGATGTAAATTATACAAAAAAAAGTCCAAATAGAAAATATATTGGTGACGATAATAGGAACAGAAAGAACATGAAGGTGAAGTGTGGTTTTAGCAGTAGAACAAAAGAAACAGAACTGTAAAATGTATTCATTTCTGATTACCAAAATAAAATATATTGCTGGGCATGATAATGCACACCTTAATCCCAACACTTAGGAGTCAAAGGGAGGTGAAATCTTTTAATTCAAGGCCAGCCTGGTGAACATAGTGAGTTCCAAGAAATCCAAGGCTGTGGGGAGAGAACCTGACTCAAAAAACAAAATGGGGTGGGGGACAGTATGCTACAGAGAAATCGTCTGAGGGTCAAGGTCTATTATATAAAGCAATCTAATATTTTTATCAATACAGTTTCACAAGTATAAGAGAAATATAAAAGGCTGATCAATCACTCAAAAGATCTATCAGAAATCTTCTGAACTTGGTAAGGAACAGTCCTCAAACATAAAAAAAGCAGAGCAAAATCAAAGCACAATAAACACAAAAAAAATCTTGCAAGATGTATTATAATTAAATTGTTAAAAACTAAAACAAAACTAGTTGGTGGTGGCACACAACTTTAATCCCAGCACTCAGGAGGCAGAGGTAGTAATAAAATATTTTTATGGTAGGGAATCATCACAACATGAGGAACTGTATTAAAGGGTCACAGCATTAGGAAGGTTGAGAACCACTGATAGAGAAGAAGTTAAAATTAATGAAAACTACTGTGGTTGCCCAAACCCAGACTATTTATTTGGCCATAAAAAAAAAAAAAAAACTGGAGACTTGTCCTTTATACTTCTCATTCCAAAAAAGAATTCAAGTGGCTCAAAAATCAATGTTTCATCCAGGCACCAGGCAGTGGTGGCGCATGTCTTTAATCCCAGCATTAGGGAGGCAGTGGCAGACCAATCTCTGTGAGTTCAAGGCCAGCCTGGTCTATAAGACCCAGTTCCAAGACAGGCTCCAAAGCAACAGGGAAACTCTGTCTCAAACAAACAAGCAAACAAACAAAATATTTCAGTGATTCTTCCATTCTCCAGGAGAGCACAAGAGCTATATAAAGAAAGTCAACAGCAGCACAGAAGGATTTAGAAGATCTTTAATTAAAAGGCTGAGATGGACAAGAACACCGAATTTGCTTTTAACACTCAGGGGTAACAGCCCTGGTTCTACAAGCTCAGCTGTACTATCCCTATACTCAGCCAGAAACAAGCTGCATGCCTGCTGTATTGTGACATCCGGCTTTGTAGGTTAATCAAGAGAATTTACATGAAATTATAGGATTTCATGCCAGTATCTTTAGGTTGCAGTGGCGGCTAGGACTTGAATTTATGCTGAGTTAATTTTTGTAACTATTTCATGACAATAAGCTGAAGTTCCCTTAAGATCCTTCTCTACGTGTTCAAATATATCTACTCTTTCTTCTGACTTCAAGTTGTTTAAATGAAAAGTGTTGTGTAGGTTTACCTTGAAGAGAGAAAATGGCATCGTATTTTATTTCTTTATATTACTTTAAGAGTATTCTACACAGCAAGACAGTGATCCTTTTGAAAGCCCTGATTTCTACTTTTCATATGCACAGTTTCAAATAATCAATTTCTAATTTAATATAAGTGAGAGTTACGTACAGGAATCTTTTATTTCAAAAAAGCTTTGCGATACTCTATATGTCACCTGAAGTACTTTTTCCTTTCTGAAATCTGAAATCATGCAAGTGTCCTTTTTTTAAAAAATAGCAGATAGATTTCACTCTCTGAAAATTTGCATTGTTAGAAATATATAGCATAAAACGAATCCAAATGCTATTAAGGTTTTTAAGCTGTCAAGTGACTTCTGCACAATACATTTATTCTGCTCCCATTTGCTATCAAGGAAAAGTGCAAAGTCAAACATGTTCTTACAAAAAGCACTACAAGCTGCATGTAAATGAGACCACTTTTCCTGAGGGTCTATCTTCAATTTGATAGTGCATTTAAGTACTTGCTTTCACTTAGAATAGACTGAAATTTACAAATAGACATTGAGAGCAGTGAAAATGCCATTTATCTCAGATTTCTCCCCCTGAACAAAAGAATCAAAACAGATTGTTCTATTTCTTTAAAGCAGTACTTGATTAACTAAGCAATTATTTCCTATCAAAAAAACATAAATAATTAAATGTAGAAACAAGGGTTGCAGGCCATTGGTGGCAAAAAGGACAAACAATCTAGCTGGTTTGTTGAATAATAGAGCCATAGATTCATTTACACTCTTTTCTGTTCTTTGCTATTTGTTTTCGTGGTCCAGATGCCTCTCTCATAATTACAGAAGCTTTAGCCTCATAGGTAGAGCTACTTGTTCTTCTGCAGCTGGCAGGAGCTTTGAATCCAAGCCTGTTCATTCCCAACATCATCCAACCTTTCTTTAGACTCATGATTTTGAGTTTTTGGTATGGCTCAATGAATAAAGGTGCTTGACCCACAAGCTTTGGGTTTATTCTGACTCATAGATCATTTACACAGTAATGACAATAGCCTCACAATTTTAAGAAATGTACTTGGATTTAAATATTACTTTTCATAGGATATTTTATCCATATAACCTACATCACAATTATTTCTAAAGTAGTTTCTGTAGCACAAATAATAAAACCCAGGGACAGATATTGGGGTTCAACCTAAAGATCAGAAAAGCAAAGCAGCCTGCCCCTGGCTCTAACCTCTACCTCAGACTGAAATGGTGATGCTGCCTCCATTAATCATCAGAGTGGTTTGGCTGTTTTGCTTTTCTGATCTTCAGCTTGAACCCCAATATCTTTCTTTGGGTTTGTATTATATGTGCACAAATTTCCAACTGGTATCCTCTTTTGGATGGGTACATCTTTGGCATACAGCTTGTAAAGTGGTAAAAAAGCATGACTTTAGGGGCTACTGAAATGGTTCTGAGTACACTGAGGTTTGCTGACCAGGGGCATAGCTCCGGGTTCAGAAAAAAAAAATCCTGTTGCAAAGGAATAAACTAGAGAAGGACAGGACAAGACATGCATCTCTAGTTTCTGTGTTCTCATAGACACACGCACACACTTACACACATGCATGCAATACATGCACATGCACCACACCCATAGATATCACACACACACACACATACACACATACACACATACACAGAGCATAATTTCTTTTGTCATACCTCCTATGTCCACATTTCGTGTTTTCTCCTCATACCATAGAACATACATTATGTTGTTCACGGTTTATCTCCCCAGTTTTACACAATAGGTATGATAGTATCCAACACATCAGTGACAACATTCATAAATGTCTTAAAGTTAACACAGAGCTTGGAAAAACCTGTTAGCTTTTGTTGCTTTCACTCATCTTAATTATAAGAAATATTGAGAAAGATCCATGAGAAAGCAACTGCCCATTTTAGAGAAAAAAATCAAAGGGGATCAGCTTGGCTTGTCAACCAGCTGACATTTTGTTTGCAAGCTTTCATCCTATCCATTCTGTGTGAAAATACTTCCCTCTTCCTTGAATTTGGACTCTTCCCATTTTTCTTCAGAAACGAGAATTGGCATGTCGCCTGTAGACGGCTCTCTACAGTCTAGTTCATGGAATGGAGCTGAGAAGGGGACAGAGCAACCTTACCACACCAGTCACATGTCATTAGCATGGGTGAAAGAGGAAAACCGAAATATAAACCACAGAAATTGTGGGGTTATTTTTTGTTTTAGAAAAGTTGGCAAATAAAAACCCTGTTTCTAAAAGTCAGGCTTCATAAAGCAATGGAAACACGCATTTTCCTTTGGAAACTGGTGCTCATTCACATCGGGAGAAGTATTGGATCAACCAGAACAGTGGCCACTCACAATGTGTCATGTAAGCCTGCTGCGTTCAGTGCTAAATCAGTGTGGACAGCTGATATGTATGATAGAACTTTATGCAAAGAGCTTTGTGAATATCAGCATTGCTAATGGAGTTTGGTTTTTCATTGGTTCCCTTTGACAAAGTATGACAAAACCAAAGTGTTTTAAGACACAAAACATCATTTTGCTGAAAAAAGTTAGAAACAAGGGAATGCAGACATTTTACGACCCACGTCAGTGATGGCAAATTCATCTTTTCTAAAGCAACTCTGCCTAATTTATTCCCAGTCCTGGGTAACACCAAATCAAGGGTTGGAATAGTCAAGGTGTGTTTAAGCCTTTGAGAAGATTAAATCGAGCCTAGGAAGTTCTTCTAGATAGACAAAAGGTTTGAATGCAAACAGACAATGTACGCGGCTTTTCCAAATCAAGAATGCATAGCCCGGGCAACCCACTTTAGAAAGGTGAATGTCCCAGGACGCCTGTAGAGTTCCAGGATGTGAAAATGATGAAATAAAAATGTAAGTGAAGTGAAGCATGACAAAGAAAGGCTGTGGCTACTGCAGAGACAAACTGTGCTGCCCACGTTTGCTCTGGAAAGCAGTAGCCATAGGGGACTGGGCAGATGGCTCTCAGTGTTAGGGATGAACAGTGCTTTTCCAGAGGATGTGAGTTTAGTTGCAGCACCCCCTCGCACAAGGCACTTTACAATAGCCTGTAACTCCAGCTCCAGGGAGTCTGAGACCCTCCTCTTCGGGCTCCTGTACTCACATATACACAAACCCTCTACACAGACACGCATGTGTGTATGATTAAAAATAAAATAAATCTTTAAAAAGAGCAGTAACCTTATGAAATGCTTAAGTCTGGGAATAATTTTGGTTTAATCTATGCTTACTATGATACAACAGCCAAGTTATGAAATCATCTTAAATGTCCAATGAACGAATGGATAGAAGCATGACTTCTATACAAAGTAGAGTTTCGGTCAGTAGTATAAAAAAATGAAACTATTATTTCATTTGCAGAAAATGTCAAGTAAAATAAGCCAGAGTCAGAAACACAAATATCTCCTGTTTTCTTTCACATGGAGAATGTAGTTTTTCTAGAATTGTTTTCCTTTTATTTTTGAGATTATAGTTATATCATTTCTCCCTTCCCTTCCCTTCCCTAGTAGAAAGAACACGGGAAAGGGAAGACCAGCAGGAGATAGAGAATGGGGTGGGTGTGATGAAAACACACGATATACGCATAACCAAATGTCATAGGATTCTGTATAATATATATATATATATATATGAAAATATTAAAAGTGAAATTGTTTTTAAAGAATTTATGAAGTACCCAGAACAAATGTTTTAGAAACATCTATAAGATAAAACCTAGACACATGGCGATCAATGGTCCAAAGTCATACTTATCACCAGAACAAAACCCTTTGAAACTACTGCCCACTGCCGTGGTAGAAGACTCATGTAAGTTTCTGGAAAGGGTTTTAAATGAATAACACCAGGGATGTTCCTTTCTTCCTCTGTTAAACTTGGGACTAAATGGAGTGAGATTCTTTCGTCAATTAACTATTTCCTACAATAGGAAGCAGCAATGGGATTGTAGTTCTTGTTATATATAACTGATTGTTGTCTTTTGTTCTTTGTCTCCTTGGGAGACCCACCACCCAGCTCCCAGATAAATCACAGAGACATATTCTTACTTATGAATGGCCAGCCTTAGCTTGCCTTGTTTCTTTTCTTAACTTAAAATCCAGCTTTTCTTAACTTAAATTATCCTGTCTACCTTTTGCCTTTGGACTTTTACCTTTCTGTGTATTTTTCTTTACTTCTTACTCCGAGGCTTGCTGTGTAGCTGGGTGGCTGGCTCCTGATGTCTGCCTCTTCTTTTCTTGTTGCCCAATCTACTCCTCCCATAATTCTCCTATTTCTTTTCTCTGCCTGCCAGCCCCACCTATTCTTTCTTCTGCCTACCTATTAGCCATTCTCTATTAGACTAATCAGGTATTTTAGACAGGCAAAGTAAGAGAGTTCCACAGAGTTTGAACAAAGGCAACATAAAAGAATGCAACACATCTTTGCATCATTTAATAAATGTTCCACAGCATAAACAAAAACAACAGATCTTCAACTAATATTCTGCAATACTGAGAGCTAAGAAAGGAGAAGCCATGAGACCACGGAACTCGTACACTCGTACTTGTTATAAGTGAGTAAAGGTCCTAGCAATCTTCATTGGGGAGTGTATAGACATGCTTTGAATTGTAAAAAAAAAAAAAAAAAGGGGGGGGGGTTGGAAAAAAGCAAATACTTTCAAGTAAGCAGCAGATAGGATTACAAGTAAATAATAAACAGGTTGAGCATTCCTAATTCACAAACCTAAAATGTGAATTAGTTCAGACTCAAAATTTTTAAAGGAAATTTGTTCTTGGACAGTTTCATACAGAAACTTTGTATGAATATAATTGACTTTAGTCATTTCTACCTTCTTACCTTCTACCTTACCTTCTACCTTACCTTCTTACCTTCTAACACATCCCTGCTCCTTCTTCTGAGAAGTCTTCCAGAAGAACCCTCTTAATCTTTCATGCCTTTGTGGTAGGGGTTTCACCAGTTCTCTTGGGGTTGCTTATATGAACATGGGTGGAATATTCTTTACTAGAACATGGGCTACATTTCAACTGCTAAGTCACTGATGAAGGTGCCCTCTGTTCAGTTAACCATGCACTACCAACAACCTCTCAGGATCACATGGGAACCTCACACAGCCCTCTTCCACCCATGAGCAAATGTTGATGATCCTAATTTTATGCATGTCTTGTTCAGGTAATCACATCTACGGTAAGTTCATGAGTGTTCAAAGCAATGCTGGTTAAGTACATCTGACAGGCATGCTGAAAATACTGTGTCAAATTACCATAAGGCTATTTCTATAATATGTTTCTGAAAGGGTAGGGATTGATCTCTGTGATATAATGTTTACCCAGCATGCTAAGGTCCTTGATGTGACACCCTGTGTTGAAAAAAAAAATAAACAAAATATGTTATGTAGCAAAAATGAATTTTGATTTAAATGTGGGTCCCATCCTCAGGAAAGTTCATTATATATTTGTTATTCCTTGCCTTAAAAAAATAATACAAAATCCAAATGTATCTCATCTAAAATCCAAGGTACATCTCATCTCAAAGTGTTTGACATTCACTCTGTGTTAGTATTGTAGGTACTTTATATGTTTCAATCATTAAAGCTATAAGGCTTAGTTATTATCATGCCCTTTTTATATAGGAAGAACAAACTACTCAGAAGAGTCAGTCATTTCCCTAAAACTACAACATCAATCATAAGGGTGAGGAGTCCCGATCTTATCTCCTCCGATAAAGATAATGCTAGGTTCATTATAATCTAAATGACTCACTTTCAGGGTCATTACATTGTGACAACAGTCACAGGACCATCCACTTTTAAGATCATCTTTGGCTTATTTTTATCTTGTAGTCACAAATGGATTAAAGCAGAACCAGGTGATGTAGTCCTTCCTTTCCTCATTGCTGTATAAGCTTATCAAAGCCCTTGGTGATGGACTGGAAGAGTCACAAAATAGAGTTGACGATAACAGCCTCATTGGCATAAAACTACTTTCGACGAATGTCTGGTAGAAGATGAACAGATTCACGTGAAATTACATCCCTGAAAACTTCCTCTGATGTTTGGCTTAATAAAATCTATCCCATCACATGACTGAGAGGATGCTAGATTATCTTGCTTTTTTTTTTTCACTCTCCATTTTCAGATTTTCCCGTTTTCTCATACTTTTCCTGGATTAGAAACAAGGGGGTTCTTGCATAGCTTTTGTCCTCCAATCCCAAAGTGAATTCATCCTCACAGCAGGAGCTCTGAGCACTTCCACAAACGACATTTCTCACAAACTTCACAGCACTCACTTTGTTATTGTCAGTATCAGGCTGCAATCCCAGTACCATTTCGTTGGCCTTTCCACTGTGTTATGTAGCCATGCTTTCTATGGTATTAACATATACTATCTTTGATGCAGTACATAGGTTTTTGCCTACATATTAATTTTGCTCACTCTTTCAACTCAACTGTAAGCTTTTATGAAGACTGGGTTTGTGCCTTTTCACCTTTACACGTACAATGTCTAGTGTTCGGCATAGGACACACATACAATCATTTTAATAGTAAAATTCCTTCATCAGAAATGAATTCTGTTATAAATTCACAAATGGTCCTAAGTATAATAATCAAGAAACAATGGCTCATTCCCTGAACACCTGAGTTTATTATTACAATGCTTGTAAAAAAAATCAGAAGTTTGGGGAGTAATCTGTCATTGGCCTTCAAACTGACAGTATTTGTAACTTTATTGAATATGAACACGCCTTCTGGATAAAAGAAGATCAAAAACAGAAGAGTAATTTCTATATATATTAAAAAATATATTTGAGAAAGATATATATCTAATGACTGGTAACTCAATTTCAGTTGGTATTTAATAAATGTTGCAGGTATTCAAAAACTGTTGTACATGAACAGATTTGTTTTCTTTATTCCTCAAAAATGATACACCTATGTTAATCTTCATTAATAGAAAATAAATATGTGAAAACATGACTTGCTAAATTTGTTACTATATCCTTAACAAAAATTATTCAACAAAGAAGAGTTAAATATAAAATAATTTAAAAATATACAAAAGTGTCTAAAATTTACAAAATTACAAATTATATATGGAAAAGAGTCTGGTTAGAGTATTTTTATGTAAGATTGTCTAAACATAGCTAAATATTAGGAGGAGTTTAGGGAATCTTGCAGAGAAATGATTGTAGGAGCTAGAGGGGTCAAGGACACTACAAGAAAACTTACAGAATCAACTAATCTGGGCTCATAGGGGTTCAAGGAGACTGAACTGACAGCTAGGGAGCCTGCATGGTACTGGACATAGGCCCTTTACATATAAACTACAGTTGTGTAGCTTGGTCCTCTTGTAGAACTTCTAACAGTGGGAACAGAGGCTGTCTGATTCTTTTTTGAATCCTACTGGCTTTTTTGAATCCTACTGGGTCACTTTGCCTGCCTAAATACTTGTGGAGGTGCTTAGTTTTGGCAACTTGATATATCATGTTTTGTTTATACTCATGGGAGACCTGCCCTTTCTTAAACAGAAACCAGAGGAGGAGTGAATTGAGGGGTAGGAACAAATAAGGGTTGGTAGGGAAGGACTTGGAGGAGAGGAGGAAGGGAAAACTGCAGCCAGAGTGTAAAATAAATAAATTCATTAAAAAGCAAATAAATAAATAGAATAAGAAAAAAAGAGTATGTAAACATATTCTAGAATGCCACATTTTTATACCTGGGCAAAAAAGCAATTTTCAATGTATTCTACATCTAAATGGTTAATGTACATAAGTAATTTAAAAAGAAAAATCTGAAAGAAATAATTCCCAGTTTTCCCACTGAAAACTTGTAAACTGCACAGCATTTAGCAACATCATTTCACACAAGAGCTTGCTCAATACAGATTTGTTGCATCAGTGTTAAATCAATGCTTATACAGTGACCTTGACCTCAGATCTCTGTCATTTCCTTTGCCATCTTTGTGAAATGTTTGATCTATACAGTTAGCAAATAGCAAAGAGAATTTTTCTGTCATATGTGCGTTAATAAGTGGGGTACTATAAATATGTGCATCCAAACTCAGACCAACGGTGTCTCAGATGTGCTTTGTCTAACATTGCCCTTCTTCTTGTCATTCTGCCCCCGATGTGACATGTCATTTCTCACTGCTTTCTCCATTCAGAGCACACCAAACACATGTCCCCAAGCTATGACATAAGATCTCACACTAGTTCTATTCATCAAATGTCCTTTCCACACTTTTCACTGAATGACAACTTTGTGGTCATCAATAGCTTAATAGATTATTTTTGTTCTTCCTTCTAGAACTTATATTTCTATATCTACATACTCAATAAATTCACTGCTATAGACAAAACTTCCTACAGTGAATTTTTAATCTACTAAATAATATTTTTGCGATGGAGCCTTTGGAAAGTGCTGAGGGTAAGTGAGTCGATCCTTGCTAGATGGAATTAGTGGTCATAAAGGAGAACCGACAAAGTCCCTCGTCCCTTCCTTTACAGAAGTTCCAGGAGAAAATTACTTTCTTTGAGCCAAAAAAAAAAAAGCATTTGCTGTTACCTTAAGACTGGCCTTTTCTCCCTTCTAGACATAATACCTCTTTATATGCCATTCAATTTATGGTTGTTTGGTAGAGCAGTCCAAAGAGACTAAGACATGTATGTACCCTCATGTCTCTAGGCATTCTAAATTTTTGGTGGCCTTACCTGCCCTCTATATGAGTCATCCTTCCATAGCTGGACCATAATTTACAAAGGCATATTAATTCCAAACATGAAAGTGTAGCAGGTCAATTTCTCAACATTATTAGTCTTCCCTATTCCAAATGCCATGTTATTTTCTCCTTTTGAGTTCTCCTTATGTCCTATAATGTTGTACCAATACAAATTCTTTTAAAAGATAATAAAAATTTGAATGATATACATTATTCCTTCATCATTAATGTATTTCTTTCTATGAAAATGGTTTAATAATATTTTAAAAGATCAGATAATTTGCTCCAGAAGGTTTTATTAATTCAAACTTATTGTTGTCTTAGTTAGGGTTTTTATTACTGTTGAAGAGGCACCATGACCATTGCAACTCTTATAAAGAAAACATTTAATTGGGATAGCTTGCTTACAGTTTCAGAGGTTCATCCCATTGTCATCATGATGGGGAGCATGGCGGCATGCAGACAGATGTGGTGCTAGAGTAGTGGCTAAAAGTCCTACATCTTGCAGGCAACAGAAAGTTGACTGACACACTAGGTGGTATCCTGGGTATAGAAAACCCTCAAAGCCCACCCCCACAGTGACACATTCCTCTCTAACAAGGTCATACACACTACAACAAAGCTACACCTCCTAATGGTGCCATTCCTGAGAAGATTATGTGAGCCAATTACATTCAAACTGCCATAATTATATATTTCGGTATATTTTCATAGTTCATCTCCATTAATGTTTCCTCCATCTCTTCTTCTCTCCCCTCCTCCATCTTCCTCTAACTGTCAAGGACTGTTAATGGAATTTCTAATCACTAATGCTAGAAATACTGTACCAGTCTTAGCTGATGAAGAAGCCAGGCTCACTTTAATGACTGACCCTCACTTTCTTCAAATGTGATGTTTTATCATGGCATATTTTAAATTTCTGTATGCATATGCCCATCAATTCTTTCACTATGTTCTTGGCAGTCTTCGCTTTCTCATATTGTGAATGGTAGCATTTTCTTTCTCTTCCCCACCCTACCATTCTGCTCACTTTTTTACATATTGATAAGCCATAGTCCTGCATTTACAAATCAGTTCTTCCCCTGAGTTTCAGTTGCATATCCAACAGCAGGATGAATATCTAGACCTACCCAGAAGTTCTGCAAATGTTTCATACTCTGTCATGCTACCTGGTTCCTTCTTCAATATTCCTCTCTATTTTTAACCTGAATACCTGGAATGTATTTTGACCGTCTTTCCCTCTCATCTCCAACAGCCAACAAATCAAAATCTTCTGTTCATGAATATTTTTCTTACCTTTGTATTCACCATTTCCATTGTCTCTGTGTTGATATCATCTCTTCCAGATTGACAAACTAGTTATTATTTCTTATGTTTTCTTCTATGTTCAAAACTGGGAAAATGATAACCTGTTTGTTCACACTTGTGTTGCTAGATTTGTGGATTAAAGTTGGACACAGTGGGATCAAGAGTTGAAAACATAGAATCTGGTCATCTTCAAAACTCTCATATTTATCCATGCAGAAACAAGTTTATATGCTTCATCCTCTTCTTAGTTAGAAAAAAATGTAATAGTGCTTCTTGCTTTCTTATTCTCAAAGTAAATAATTTTTGTTTTTGTTTTTCAATTCTGCTACAACTAGAAAAATCCTAAGTAACATATCCGGATCCTGAAATAAGGAAGTGAGAACTATGTGCTCTCTTGAGAGCAGTGCATAAACTGAATTGAAAGATCAAAAGAATTGAGGGTAAAGAAAGGGAAAGAGTTAGGCAATTAGGTAAGACAGGTGATGGGTAGAAAACTGGACAGATGGGTAATAGAGTATTGGAATACTCTTATAGAAACATGCTCTAAATGAATGATGACTATTGAACAACTAAACAAAACCTTCTAAAGAAAACCATTTAATTTTGACTTTAAATCATAAACCTGCATTCATTGAAAGGAATAAAAGAGAAAGTTGGAACTGGGGTGGGGGGCGTTTGGGGAACAAGGTAGAAACTTAGTACAATGAAAACTCCCAGGAATCTATGAAGTTGACCCTAACTGTGCTTTCTAGTAATGTATGTTATGGAGCTTCAATGGGCCATGTCCTGTAATGAGGCAAGACTTCCAGTGTAGGGATTGAGACACCAGTGCAGCCATAAAACCTTTGACCTACAATTTGTCCTGCCTGCAAGATGTGCTGAAATAAAGATGGTGCAGAGATTGTGGGAGTGGCCAATCAATGACTGGTCCAGTTTGAAACCCATATCCCAAGAGGGAAAACACTTCTGACACTACCTGGAGGGCCAGGACCAAGAGGCTGGATGGCCTAGAGACCTAGGATAGGAGTAAACATGACCAGGGAAAAATAGCCAGTGAAACGATTCCTAATGTTATTCTGCTGCACTCATAGATCTGTACCTAGCATAATAGTCATCAGAGAGGCTTCACCCAGCAGCTAATGGGAGCAGATGCAGAGGCATGCTGACAAACATTAGACAGAGCTTGGGGAATCCAGCAGAAAAGGGGGAGGAAGTGTTGTAGGAGTCAGAGGGGTCAAGGAAATCACATGAAAACCAGCATAATCACTTACACTGTGGTCATAGGGGACAACAGAGACTGAACCAATAATTAGGGGAGCCTACATGTGTATGACTTTGGTTATACTTGTGTAGCTTGTTCTTACTGTGGGACTCCTAACAGTGGGAATGGGGGCTTTCTCTGACTCATTTGTCCGCTTTTGAGATCTTTTTTTTTTCACCTACTGGCCTTCATGTTCCAGTCTTAATATGAGGGGAAGTGTCTAGTCTTATTGCAATTTGATATGCAATGTTTGGCTGTTATCTCTGGGAAGCCTGTCTTTTTCTGAAGGCAAATGGAGGAGGAATGGATGGGAAGGAGGGGAAGGATAAAAAACTGTGGTTGGGATGTACTAGAGAAGAATAAATAATTTAAAATTTAAAAAGAAATTAATAGAGTAGTAATAAAGGAATGTTATATTATTTAACATTCCATTCCCAGTTAAGGTGAGCCCATGAAGATCTATGCTGTGGGACATGAGTGAATATGCTACTGAAATACCAATGTCCCCTAAATCGTTCAGCATACATTGGTTGGTTTTCTGTTTGGTTTTGCTTTGCTTTAAGTGAGACTATTTTTGGCCTACATAAAGTTCTTTTGGGACAAGACAAAGCACAATAAATAATTTATCTTCGATAACCTTGGTTCTTTCTAAGTCTAAGGCACAAAGAGCTTCATAAAAGTCACAAAGGCAGATTAAGTTAGGGTAGCTATAGATACAGATACAGGTCAAATCCCTTCCAAGTGGGTTTAGTTTATAATTTTCTCTGAAAAGTTTAAAAATAGCAGTGTCCTTGAAGGGAATATATCATGTTCAGTCTATATAATAGTAGGAATGTTTAAAGTCTAAAGTGATCTCATTACCTCTCTCATTCTTAATCTCCTTTATGTTTCTGTATTCCCAGGCACATGGAAAAAATGAGAGAAAGAAATAATGGGATGATATGGACACATTAGAGATTGTATTCTCGAAGTTATTTTATACTGTTTCATTTCCCTCTGACCCTTCCATGTTTGCTATGACTATCCCATTTTAACATACCATCTCAAAGACAGCACCTTCTTCACCACCCTCTCCTGTGAATCCCATCTGTGTTAATCAGTACCTTACTTCAATGAAATCAAGTGCCTCACTGAAGTAACTGAAGGATAAATGAATTATTTGGGCTCACTATTTCAGAGGATTCAGTGCAAAGTCACTGGTTCAGTGCTCCTGGGTTTGTTGCAGGACAGTATGTCATGGCAGAGGGATACTACTAAACTCATGGCATCCGAGAAACAAAGAGAGACAGGCAGATCTAAGGACCAGGAACAAGAGACACCATCCAGAGGCATGCTTCCAGTGAAACTTCCTCTAGCTGAGATAAAGAAGCATAGGAATTAGCTTAGTAACCTAGGACTCCAATGGTCATGAGCTATGTATATATCTCTGTCCTAACAATGCATCTGGTATCCTTAGGTATTTACCTGCACAGATTATTCATGTAAAACACACTTAGTTAAGACTGTAGACTGCATTGATATATATATAACTTATTCCAAAAAATGTAACAAATTTCTCCTCCCATTAATAACTATCAAACTTAGATAGATCTAGTCAGTTGTAGTCTACTCATAACCAAGTTAGGGAAAGGAGTGGATCCTGCCTAGAAAGGCTTTAGGAGGATGTGCAATAAGACAAATTGCACCCTCTAAGTGACTAAAATCAGATCAATTAGGGGAAGTGACATTCATAACAGTAAAAAACTAGGTATTATTTAACCTAATCTTTCAATAATAACAGAGAACTACCCTTTCTATGGCCCTTACCAACCACACTCCTCCTTCCTTTACCTCTTGAAAAGAAACCCTAAATAAAACTCAGGTGGCCCACCTTCACATTTGAGAGCATGGCTTATTTGTACTATCACTTTGCTTTGAATAAAGTTCCCTGGTAGTTTGCAATCTGTCTGAGCCTTTATTTCCATCCATTGAGTCTGACCCAGATCCCCAGACCAGTCACAAAACCAGGCTTCACCTTCTCATCATTGATTCAGTGATGAAGTTGGACATAAATTGGCCCTTTGAGGTGATGAGCACTATTGGGAGCAAATTACTTTGCAATAGTTCTACCATCTGGAATCTAAACCTTCAACCTTTCAGCTCTTAGGAGATATTTCCTTCCTTAACCATAACACCTTCTCCTCTTGTCCTAATTCTGACACTATCTCCTTTCTCTTTTGCCTAACTCCATTTCTGAGAATTTGAAAAAAAAAAACATACATATGAGCATTTGTGACACAAAATGAGTAACAAAAATAATAACAGTAAAGAGTAAACAAACACACAAAAACAAAATCATTTGTCGTGCCTCTCCCCCCCAAAAACACCCCAAATTAGTACAAAATAAAAATGAGGGGAGGTTGTGATTTGGTTTGTGACTACACCTGGAACATAGTTGTTGCACTGCAAGAAGGAAAGGAAAGCGACGGGTGTTGTGTATGGCCAACTTAAATTATGAAGCAGCATAGCGTCATGCATAGGGATTAGTAATCCTCACCACCCACCATACACACACAACTGAACAGTATTTCTCAGAGAGCCATAGATAGAAAAGACACGTAGAATTTTGGCAACAGTTTCCCCTTTACACTGAAGTTTCCACACATCTGAAAGTATTCTTTCTTTCACTTGTCACAACTTCCCTCTTCCTTGGGGCTAGCAAGAGGCTTTCTAATATGGCAAGCATGAAAGTATAAGGGAAAGAGAATTTGTTTTTTTCCATTTTCATAGATTTGTATATGGAATGGAGTCTTCTAATAAAATATATACTAACAAAAAAGGGTCTGTTTATTTGAATGTTTACCAAGAAAAATCATAAAAAGACAAGAACATCTCAAAGATGTGGCTTTGAATACCAATTACAGTATCTAAGATAGAGAACAAAAATGTACTGAGTATCTAGGAATGACAATTTGAAGACAGGAGAATAATTGGCCAGAATAGTTCATAAAGCATATGCATGTAGAAGCCACTGGTGAAATATCTGCCCCAATAAAGGCCTAATAATGTTTTTGGTAAGCAAATTGTTCCTTCTGGTGGAACAGGGACCAAGCTACCCTTTGTCTTCGTGAACCTATTTACTCACTTTATACAAACAAGTGAAGAACAAGGAGATCTCCCACAAGTCCTTGGTGTTATCTTCAGCCCCGAATCTTCCATCCTTTCGGAAGGAATATTCTAATCTGCCACCAAAGTCATGTACAGTAGTGACTTTCAGATCACCAAAATACCAGTTAACAACTTAAGTGATGGGTTGTTTCTTTGGGCTCAGGAGCTCAGGAGTTCTTTTATTCCATCTAGGTGAGAAAAACACGGTAAAGCAAAGAAGCTCATGTCATGGACGCCAGGAAGCAAATAAAAGGGAATACAGGAAGGGGAACATAGGAGGAGCAACACAGGAAGGGCAACACGGGAGGGGGAACACAGAATGGGGAATACAGGAAGGGGAACAAAAGATAGGGAACACAGGAAGGGGAACACAGGGACAGAAAGACTTTAAGGAACTTTCTATTCTCAACTTTTGGCAAAGATAATTGTAGAAATAGAGATGTACCCCAATGATATATTTACCACAAAATTCCCACCTTCCTCCTTTTCCCCACCTGCAAATATTGCCATCACAGAGTCTATCAATGGGTTAAATTATTGATCAATTCAGAGCCCTCATGATCTAATCATCTCTAGGAAAAGCCCACAAACAAATTCAGAAATCAGTTTCACTAATCCTATTAAGTTGACTATTGAGATTAATTACCACACCAGGCTAATTAATATCAAAAATTGATCTGAGTCTTTTGGTGCTCCTAGGATAGAAAAAAAGATATTGATAATATTCACCACAGTTTTCCAAGTTTCAATAGTCTGAAATAGTTTTCTGATGAACACTTTCTAGGAAAGCTAGGACTAGGAAAGAATGATTTCTATTTACTAAAATTCCTCATCTTCTTTATTCAAAACTGAGAGAATCCTTGAACATTCAGCAATATTAATATGCTAAATACCTAGCTGGTCCAATGTGTTAGCCTCCATCATATAAATTGTAGGTGGGGCTCCCACAATGGGGCCTGAGTCAATAGTGACTTTAGGACCTGTACCAACATGCTACCTGGAAAGTCCCTGGCATATTTGGACCAGGACATGAAGTCTTTATGTCCCCTTGGAGACTTGAAGAACTTACTACCTTGTCAATCATAGTTCTCCCTGAAGCATCTAATGTTGAAATTAAGAGGAAGTAAAGAGAACATGTCTCTACATTATAAGAAAGGCACATTGATCCATTGTTCTCTGCTGCCTTATGAACACTCATAGCTGAATATTTTGAAAAATCCCAGTGTGGTCATTACCATCAGCAATTCCTATCATCTGTGTGAGTTCTAGAAAACTACCATATTGTATTTGTTGGAACTCTAGCGTTTGCTGCTTGACTTGATCAGAACTTTTGCTGAAGGACTCTATAATCAGAGGCTTTTTCTGAAATATTGTTGTGAAATGACTCTAAAATCTCAGGTGATCTCCTTCCCAAATAGACTAACTCCATTCCAAAATGGAAGGAATAACCACAAGAATTTTCCTGGGTCATTACTCATTCTGTATTGTGTGAGCATCATGAATCTGGTTTTATGGAATGTCCTAAGACTACTGTCATCTTGTCAATTGTGAATACAAAACAACCTGTGTATCCCATGGCATTCCTTTATAGGCAAAGGCTTCCTTCCACAAACAATTGCCGAGCCCTGAGGCATTCTATTAGATACAGAGGTCAGGGATATTTTCATTGTGTCATTTTAGAAGTTCTGTTTAAAGAATAGGAAGCAACTGTTTGAGTGTTTGGAGGGATAAAGGATCAGGAAGCAGAAATAGCAAGTTTAAACTCAACGACAGAGGTCCTATGGGAATAACTAAGATGGAATGACTAGAAGAGTGTGAAAGAAAAGTAATATCAAATTAATTACAATATGATGCTTGAAGGATCGCCTAATACAATAATCAAATGAGCTGTGATTGTAGCCAATATCCAGGTGTCTTCCCATTCTTTACACATGTTCTTTCGCATTCCTTCCCTCCTTTTCCTGCCCCTCCCTTCCTCCTCTCCATCATCTTTTCCTCTCCTTCCTTCTTGTTTTGATCTTTATTCTCATCTGTCTTTGAAATTACATTGTCAGCAGCCTCTGCCTTATTGGCTTACTATTTATGAAGCGCTCATGCCACATTTGCTGAGAGAATGCCAATCACACTTCACTGTCATCCTGAAATCAGAAGGGGGTTGTCCATTTCCATCTCAGAGTGTGGAATCAGGCATCAAGGGATGCAAGAGTTAACTGTGTGTGTGTGTGAGGTAGAGGGTAGCTGCATGGGCCTGCTGAGTAAACAATGAAAGGGAGACAGCTCTGCTTTCTTATTGTAATTGCAAATTTATTTTTATAGTTTCTACAGTTTCTATTTTCCTTTAAACTGCCTTAATCTGTCTTCCTGCTGTGACCTATTTCCAGTAATGCATATTCAGTATAAAAATAGGAGATCAAATCATATCAGACTCAAGTTACTCCTTGTCAGGCAGAAACACATACTTTTATACAACACTGAAATCAATTCTCCTCATACTAATTATTTAATTTCCATAATACAATGGCAGCATTCTGCTGCTCAGTATTCACATTTTAAACCTGTTTTGTAAAGGCCTAATAGTTCTTTCTTTAAGCAACACCATAAGGAAATATAGTTACTATTTTATAAACCAAGCAATTGAGCAGTTGAAAATTCAGCTATTGACCCAATGCCATAGGCAAGGTTCTGTTTATGCCTGTAGTGGATGGGTCATTTGATTCAAATGATTTTTTTTTTTTTGATTTTTTGAAACAGAGTTTCTCTGTGTAGCTCTGGATGTCCTGGAACTCACTCTGTAGACCAGGGTGGTCTCAAACTCACAGAGTTCCTCCTGTTGCTGTGTCTCTGCCTCCTGGGTGCTGGGATTAAAGGTGTGCACCACCTCTAACTGACTTCAAATGATCTTTTGTATCAAATGATTATTTTTATCAAAAAGAAAGTAATTGTTCCTAGTTGATTAATCTTAACTCATGTATGGTCAAATTGGTCAGTCATTTGGACTGGTCACTCTAAGTTTCTGTTTCTTTTTAAAAAAAAAAAAACAATTTTATTTTATTTTATATACCAATCCCAGCTCTCCTTCTTCCCTCTCTCCCTTCCCTCTTCCTCCTTCCACTTCCCACCCACCTTCTCCCTACCTCATCTCCTATGTACTCCTTACTGGAGTTAACAAAATCTGTCACACCACATGGAGGCAGGAACAAGACGCTCCCACCTGTATCTAAGCTAAGCAAAGTATCCCTCCATAGGGAATGGGCTCCAAAAAGCAAGTTCATGAACTAGGGATAAACCCCAATCTCACTGTCAGTGGCCCCACCAACTGCCCAAGCCATACAACTGTCATCCACATTCAAAGGACATAGTTTAGTCCTATGCAAGTTCCCAGCTGTCAGTCTGGAGTCAGAGAGCTCCCACTAGCTCAAGTCAGCAGTTTCTGTGGGTTTCACCACCATGGTTTTGACCCCTTTGCTTATATTATCAGATTCTGGGAGCTCCGCCCTGTGCTTTGCTGTGGATCTCTGCATCTCCTTCATCAATTACTAGATGAAAGTTCTATGGTGACAATTAAGGTAGTCATCAAATATAATTACAGGAGGAGGCCAGTTCACGTACCCTCTCTACTGTTGCTTTGAGTCTTAGCTACTGTCATCCTTGTGGATTCCTGGGAATTTCCCTAACCTCATAATGTCTCACTAACCCCATAATGTCTCCCTGTATCAAATTATCTCTTTCCTTGCTCTCCCTCTGTCCTTCCCCCATAAGTTAGAGTTCCCTAAACTTCAACAAACTCATCCGTCTTCACACTGGAAACTGTAACACAGATGGAAACCACATCCACACAAAAGTATTCCCTGGGCAAGGGAAATGGACTCTGCCTTTAAAAAAAAAAATCCACAATTCTTGTGTGTGTGCTTGTGTTTGAAATATTAACAAAATGTTGTGTTAAGGTTTTTCTTATCTTTAGCACTTGGAGGAAATAACATTATAAGAACAATCAAGTGCCAATCCTGAATGGGGTGCAGTAGGCAGAATTTGCTAAAGTTCCAATTATTTTTAGATTTCTTTCGGACAGTAGATGCAACTTTGAAGTCTACCAGTAGATGCTGAAAGTGTTATCTTCATTAGAATTTCCATATAACTATGGCATACATGTATGAGTGTGCTCAGGTAAAGAAAGCTACAAACACGTGAATGATAGAGTTTTTGGTAATTAAACTTTACACTTAGTATTTATATATAAATGTGTGTGTGTGTGAGAGTGTGTGCTTATTTGTGTGGACACACATGTTTGCCAGCTTGTCTGTGGTGAAAGAGAAACTTGCTGGAGTCCTTTCTCTCCTTCCATCCATGAGTTCTAGTAATGGAATCAAGGCTGTCAATTTTTTTGATAAGCACTTCTCCCCACTGAGCCATCTTGATGGTCCCTGTAATTCAACTGCTTAATAACTGCTCATGTCTGATAATTTCCCATGCTTCTTAACTAACATCCAATTCAATTTTTCCCAGTAGTTTAAAAATACTTTTAAGTAAACCTGACATTCAAAACAGTTAATAACAAGAGCATCATAAAAAGTAGTTTATGGTCTATGATAGGAAAGTGCACATTAGATTTTAAATGATGCCCATCCCATTGTTCTTTGGGTCACAACATCATGAAATGCTTTGGAATATTAATGTAATTCTGGTTATCATTTTCATGGTGCTCTGGTGAGAAACTGAAAGTGCCAATGTTTCCATCAGATCCAGGTCTTGAGTGTTTCTGCCATCAGTTCATTTTTATCCAATTGCCCAGATAACATTGATCAAAAGATCAGAATTATATTGAGCCCAGTTCCCACATGAAATTCTTGATGCTCCAACTGTGGTGTGTGATGTGTGGTATGAATTAGGTAGAAAGAAGATGAGTCCAATAGTATCCAGGCCCACACATCCCAAGTCTTTAGTTCTTTAAGCTGTAGGTCTCTACTGAAGGTTTTAGTCATTATTCAAACATTTGGCGACTTAACACTCCCCTCTGCCCCACATCTCTCCTTTCTCAGTCCCTCCCTGTAGAAGAGTTCTAGATTTGAGGACCCCTTTCTTAGTTTTAAACACTTGGATACATAATGAGATATTCTGAATATTTCATCTCATGTTCATCTTACTTTTGTATACAATTTACAGAGTGCTTATGTTTGAGGTGTAGCTGATCCTGTGAGGTAAGCTGTGGAATTGTTTGTATTGTGGTTTGTCATGACATTTTAGTGATCAGGTTACAAATTCTGGAGCACTAGGGATAATATGCATGTTCATCTGGTATGGATAGCCAATGTTTGGAACACACACACACACACCCACACACACACACACACACACACACACACACACACACACACGAGATTCTTGCTTTTCTGAAGACTCCTGGTGGGATTTAGAAACACAGGTATGCTATACTTCACTTGTAACTTCATGGTTTATGGTTTCCTCAGTCATTTCTGAGCTTGTTCCTGAGGTTTTATGGCTATCTTAGAGAACAAGGCACTGCAGTGTCACACCAGCTCCTCTCTCTTTGTGCTCTGTCTCTCGCTCTCTCTCTCCATCTCTCCCTCTCTCTCCTGTCTTTCCTATTTCCATCAGAATATTGCTTTCCTCTACCATTATATCTCTCTTGCTGTCACCATCATCCTATGTCTCTGTCATTTCCTGCACCTTTCCTGTCTCATTTGCACTCAGACCCAAAGGAATAGAATCTAGGAGCAAAGAACAGATAGGATTACTGTATTTCAAAGAGGAAGAAACTACTATCTGAAGACAATGAAGATTTAAATAAAGCTTGAAAATACCTTGAGCTTATAATTAGTGGAATCTGAGAAACAGTTGATGGATAACTGAGAAAATAAAACTGAGTTGGACATTTTCCAAATAGTTTTACTAAAAGGGTGAATGAGTTCACTTACGTTTAGGACATGATTTAATCTTCTACTGTGCTCTTCAAAACTCCCTATAGGTTTGTTCCCATTTATTTCCTGGGTTTCTGTCTTATTACTGCTCCCAAAGCCCTCCAGTTTCTCTCCATTAGGTAAACTTCCTCTTTCCTTTCTTCAAGGGCACTCCCATCGCTGTTCTGACTTGTTTAAGTATAACTGCTATGTCCTGGGGAGATCACAAAGTCAAACTCAGGTGCTCAGTGAAACTACTCCTACGACTTTGAAACACCTTTTTATGTCTGTGTCAGGTGGCTATGATTTTTTGTCTGTGTTCCCTTAAATTGACAACCTCTGCAAAGAAGAGAACCATTCCCCATTCATCTTTGCATTTCCAGAAATGGACACAGTGAATAACACATGTAAGTGACTCAAAATTGTACATTACATATTAACCCAGACAATGAGCTGATGTGTGTGACTTTGTATCCCCACAAGATCTGAATTCCCGAGAGCAGCGTCAGCTTGGCTGGTGGACATCTGTTGAGTTCATTTTTTAAAATGTCCTAATCACAGATACTTAAGCATTTTTCTTCTAAATTCCATAGACTTGTAACCTAGAAGGTAGTGTAAAATGCCATTGAATAGAATATTCCTGAAGCACAACTAATACAAACTCAGAGACAGAAATTGCTATTCAACCTAAAGGTCAGAAAAACAAAATAGCCAGCCACTGGCAATTACCTCTACCTCAGTCTGAAATGGCAATCCTGCCTCCAAGAATCTCAGAATGAGACTGTGAGTGAGAGCTGTCTCCTCCTGCTTTATAATCCTCTCTAGTTCTGGGATTAATTGCATACACCACTACCACCTAGTTTCTATGGCAAACTAGTGTGGCTACTAGGATTAAAAGTGTGTGTCATTGTAGCTACTGGGATTAAAGGTGTTTGTCATTGCTGCCTTGTCTGTAAGACTGGCCTGTGTGAGGGTTTTACTCTTCTCCTCAGGCAAGGATTTATTTATTTATTTATTTACTTATTTATTTATTTATTAAATACAGATGAAATGCCAGTACATTCTCCAGCAATTGACCCTCCTCAGGCACACTAATATTTGACTTGATATGTCAAATAACCTTCCCAAGAGCTAGAGTTGCAAACTGCTGTACATGCCCACAGTATGGTAAACCAAGATTGTAGTAATAGGAGCGGTGGGGCTGCGTCCCCAGCACCTCAGCCGCTTGCCTAGCTTATGCCCCGAAATAACAACACACAAATTGTATTCATTTAAACATTGCTTGGCCCTTTAGCTCTAGCCCTTACTGGCTAATTCTGATATCCCGATCAACCCATCTCTAATAATCTGTGAGCACCAGTCTTAGTGAGCACTGGTCCGGGAAGATTCTAGCCTACGTCCATCCTGAGTCGGAGCTTCATCGCGTGTGCCTCAGAGAGCAGAGCTATCCCCGCATCTGCTCAGGAGCCAGGAGCATGGCCAACTCTGCTCCAGAGCAGAGCTGTGGAGTCTAAGCTCACTTCCTCTTCCTCCCAGCATTCTGTTCTGTTTACTCCTCCCACCTATGTTTTAACCTATCAGGGCAAGCAGCTACTTTATTTAATTAACCAATGACCTTCCTCCATCACAAGATGATATGCTGAAATCAGCAAACAGAAAGCTGCTTTTGATATCATAGTATCTGACTGGGTAACTCCTGGAGAAAATCCATAAATTCATTGCCAAATGATCACAAAGGTGCTAAGAATACACACTGGATCAAGGATAACTAAATAATGCAAGGAAACTGGGGTGTCTAAATGTAGGAGAGTGAAATTAAATCACTCTCACCAATTATAAATTCAACTGCAGAAACTGTAAAACTGCACACACAGAGAAATATTAAAGTCAGAAATGCTTATGGATGTCAGAAGAGAGAAATGTTCTTTTGAACCACACCACCAAGACACAGATACATCAAATTAAAACTTCTGATAAACATAGGGAGCAATCAACAATGTTGGAAAAACTATATAATGAGAAAATATTTGCCAACTATCAATTTTATCTAGAAAGGTGTTGATATACAGAACAAAGAAATTTGATACCAACAAACTAAAGAACATCCTTTCCAAGTGGGCAGTATGTTGAGAGAGACACAAAACCAAGAGATACTAAAAAGCGGCCACCACCACCAAGTACCAGGTGTGCTACTTGGTTTTGTCAACATGACACAAACCAAACCTAGACATTCCTAGGAAGATGGGATCTTAGTTGAAAAAGTGCCTTCATGAGATTGGTCTGTAGGCAAATTTGTAGGACATACATGGGCTCTTGCTACTGCCCACATCGCCATCAGAAAGAGAAAGAGACAGAGACAGGAGAGAAAGAAAAGGCAAAACTATATCTTTAGAGTCAGAACTCAGGAAGATGGGCAGACAAACAAACCTCGGGAAAGCTCTGGCTCAACTGCACTCTGTAAGTATTTTTGTTCAACGCAAAAGAGGGTCTTATTATACATTTATAATTATACAGTTATGCAATTTATGTAACTTGCCTGGAAAATGTCCATTGTTTACTTATCTGCCTTTTTAGCAGCAATGAGAAACATAGTGTCTATATCCTTGGTTCAGTACTTTTGTATCCTGATAACACACTGTTTGAAACTAGAAGAGATCTATTTCTCATAATTCTTAAAGGAGGAAGAGGGTAATTTTGGTAGACTTGGCCCTCTGATGGGAATTAATCTTGTGTGAGTTCCAAAGGAAACAAACTTTGTATCTATAGTAGTGGAATGCAGAAGCATAAGAGAACTCAATGTTATGAGTTCTTAAACCCCTCATGAGAGTCCCAATGGTCTAGTCAGTCTTTAGAGGCAGCACTTCAACACAACTGCATTAGCAACATCAGGATTTAGGAGCGGATCCATCTAAAACATGAAAATCCTAAAAGAAGATATTTTTGTTTCTTTTGTAACTCATAAAAATATTTCCTGGGAAGAATAACTTTAGTGCAAGATTGAAGGTGCCACATGACAATGCCACACAGATATATGACTGGAGCGTGAAAGTCCTAAGAAAGGTGGCGTCTTTCCTTTAAAAGGGAAATGAGGGAGAAAGTCAGAAGAAAGAAGGAAAAGAAAAGTAGAAGTAGGTTACTGGTGATGGCAGTAATCGTGGTTGTGACGTGTGTGGGGTGTGTGTGTGTGTGTGTGTGTGTGTGTGTGTGTGTGTGTGTGTGCTGGGTAGAAGGGATTAGTAAACAGGGAAGATCTGTTTGAGTGAGCGATGTCTTAGGGATTATAGCATTTCCAGAACCAGCCAGAGGATCTAAATTCAGATTCCCAAACTTACACAAAGGTAGTACACATGCCTGCAATCCCTTTGACATGAAAGAAACCACGGGCAAGCTAGTCTGAAACAACAAAAAGGTGAAGAAGATGCACCCTCTTTCAATCAGTAGATAGTCAGGACCAATCCCAGAGGTTGACTTCTGACCTCTACATGTATGTCTGGACAGGCAGGGAACCATACTCACATACACATAGAAGACACAAATAAACACATGATATACAAATATACTCAAAGATGATAGCATATATGTGTATTTTACATATTTCAAATGATTACTGATTAAGGGAACTGGTAAAGGGATTGGTAATAGAAAAGATGCTACAAGATGAATGGGAAAGAAGCTGGTATTGTGGTCCTACATAGAGATACTGCAGCTTTTACTGTGAATTCCAATCGATGAAAATTCAATTTAAAAAAATATGAGTGAGGAAGGGAGGGAAGTCTGAACAAGGGATCCTTTGAGCTATTCATCATTATTATCATTACTTCTTCCATTTTTAAATTATAACTTACATTTCAGTTTGGATAGCTTAATTGCCACTGTTTTCTAGCATGTGAAATTGTACTATTTTCCTAGTGTCTAAAAACTCTCAAATAATCAGCTTCTCTTGTCCTGTAAGAGTTCTGTTCTAGAAGCTAAACTTTAGCTTCTCAAATGCATGCTGAAATTCTCAGCTTGAACTTATTATTCATATATACACAAAAGATTGGGGATTTCTATTTTTCTCACCCTCTTAATAGCTTAGTTGTTGTTCCATAATGTGCAAGTCATAGACTTGTCTTCTCAAACCTTATATCACCATTACTTACCTTAGGATGTTGCTGCCAAGCTCCCCATACTTCCGTCCTAGAAGAAAGAAAACACTGAAGCATCAGAGGGAAACACCCTTTTCTTTTCCATGATAGTCTATTTTAAAATATTA
>NC_022010.1:77758972-77767288 GCF_000317375.1 Microtus ochrogaster
TTTTAACTTAAATATTCCTTTGTGCTGCCTTCTACTTTTTGTTACAAATTTTTGCTATAAATTCAGATTTTGAAAAAAAATAGCAATACACTTAGCAATAATTCTATACTTCATGCCTACTACATTCTAGAGACTTTCCTAAGACCTTTTGAAAAAATCATTATATTTTATGCATGAACCAATCAGTAAGATAGTTTTCACATTCTGAAGTTTTCTACGTTAGGGAAGGAAACATCAGTAATGCACCTGAGGCCATGCAGACGGAACAGCATTGGGAACTAAATTCAGGCCTGTTGACTCGTCTGAACAGCACCACTCGAGACCTCAGCTAATGCTGCAGTTGAACTAGACTGATGGGGAAGCTTGTACTGAGTACCTTTCAAACACATTTTTAGATTAACTCAGCCTGATGAAATAAAACAAGTTGAAGTTAGCCTTGCTTCATGAGGTAGTTTAATGAGGCAATCGCCTCTTGAAAATCCCCTAGGATTTTAAATAAACTCCAGGTCAAAAGAAGACAAATTAGCATACCATTCATATTAATGCTTCTCAAAGTATATTACAGAAGAAGTCAGTGCTTTGGAATCTGTGCGTGGCCAGATATATTATTTTCAAAGGGGTTTGGGCTGCTCATTATAGTGATGGATGACTGTATGAAAAGATCAACTGGGTCCGAGGCTTCCTTCACAGTTCCTCCCACAAGCACAACAGTGCCATGGAATGAGGGTTATGTAATGAGACAGGCAGTGAGAGTATTCACGACCTTTGTAAGTAAATTTGATTTTCAAATCATACAATATGACATCCTTGATAATATTTTCTACTGATTTTATGTGACCTTGCCCTTGCTAGAATTAAGAGATGTCTAAGTAGATAACAACCACTTTAATGCTTTTTCAGTAAATCAACCATACATCATTACAAGATAAATGGTTGTTCTTAAGGGAGACAAATTTTTAATTAGATTAGTTGCAGCAGGCTCTTGGTGTATTGTGTAGATGTGCATAAGTTGCGGCCACAGTTATTAAAGGGCACTTAAGTGTTTAATATAAAAGCACCTCAGATATCAAAAGTGAGTACAGAAAAATTATATTGATTCAAGTTTATGGTAAGAGAAAGATGTCTGATCAGTATTTTCAAACTGTGCTATGATCCTATTGACCCAAACATCATGTACGAGCAGGTTGAGTTGGTTCAAGCTTAGAAGAGGAGTGTCAACTACTCTTGACATTAGCTAAGGCGTGCATATTTTATTTACTAATAATATATTCTATAAATAATACTCAGCTATATTTACTCCAAAGAGAAAATGAAGCAATAGTCAGACATAACAAAAGGACCACTATCAGTATACTTTCAGCGGCCATACTTGCAAATGGTCTGTCAAAATGATTTTTCAATTAATTATGCCAGTCAGTGTTTGCATGTATCCAAATAGGATGCTGGCCATCCTATTTGTTAAATCCTTTACCCCAGTTAGTATTGGACGTTTCTGAATTCTAATTATTATTCTAATTATTAGTCAGTTCCTAATTAAAAGTAATACTTCCAAGCTTCTGTTTTTACACCACATATATTCTAAGATACTGGATTATGAGAAAGTAAAAGTTTCTCCTAATAGGAGTGTGACTTTAACCACGTTCAGACAGCAGAGTGCATAATCAGAGCCTGAGACAAGTCTGGAAGAGCTCCTGGCACTGGAGCTATTGCTGCTGCCTTCCACCTACCCATTGTGTATGCTCAGAACTTCCATGCCCTTTCTTGGCCTCAGCCATATGCAAAACATATGGCTTGGTACCTGATAAATATACGCATGACAGTTTCTGTTTCTAAGGTTCTCTATGCAAATAACAGTGGCCTGAGATCACATTGAGACTTACTCTGAGTCCCTGTTATATTTCCTTGTCTAACAACTTGGAGGAAACATTAATAAATATATTTCTCCTATTTCCTACAAAAGGAAGAGGATGAGAATAACTCCCCATATCATTAGGATATTATGATATAATTGCTTTTGGACAAAGGGATTTATAAGGAACGTGCTTGCTTCTTTAAACACGACAAGAATTGTAACGAACATAAATCTATAAAGGTGCAAGGTTAGCTGAAGAACCATTACTGAGAGGAGTTCTGCTCAGCATTTTAATATCCGTGTTAAAATGCAGTTTCTGTCTCTAAGTAGGAAACAGTTGTTCTGCCAGGTTTCTCACAACCTGTATATTCACAAAATGTGAGAGAAACGGAAAGAGCATCTTCATCATGTGAAGAAATGTTAAATATAGTAACAAAAGACAAGTTAGATAGAACCCATCAGTACAACTCACGCTTTCCAATTTCCAGATGTGACGCCTACAGCAAATAATGTATGAGTGAAGGTAGGAAAATTATCATGATCATGAAGCTTTGTCTTCAGAAAATGATGCTTCCTTGATCACACTGCAGGCCTAGAGTCATCTTTATGTGAACATCTTTCCCTTATATCTAAAGATGCGATCTCACCTTCAATCCTAATAATAAGTATGATGAGTGCCAACTTGCCTGTGTCATGAACGGCGCAAATGTTTAGTCAAGTGTTTTTCTACATGGTGTCCCTGACCATGATTTAGAATAATTTTATCATTTGAGGTTGGAGGCAAACAGAATCAGATTTCCCTCATCCAATCAGATAAAGACCAAATAAAACCAGACTGAACCCTCCTTTGAATGAGAACGGATTCCTACTGCCTGACCAGACAGCTGGGATACGGGTCCTAATTTTCTATCTTTGGCTTTAGAGGGCAATGGAGCATATTTTTGGTCTTTAGCCTATGGTATCATCAGCTCTCCTGTTCCCCTTGTCTTGCAAACTGCACATCAAACTGCTTCCCTGTTCTCGCATTCTAATTCCAATAAATAAGAAACAAGCAAGCAAGCATCCCCATGTTTTCTGTCATGCTTCCTAACACATGTCTATTTAAGTGTAGGTGTATAATAGATTCCTTTTCATCAAATATAGCTTACGGCTCAAACAGATGCTTACACCAAAGTTATCAATCATTTTTCCTCTTATGAAATAAGAAGATATATATCAATGATAGGAAGGGGTAGTTCAGAAATCTACTGATAAATATTGAACCCAACATAGGAATTTTATCAAAAGATGGACTCTTTACTAACCGTATCTGTCAGAATGTCTCTCTTTATCAAATTCAAGAGTATTCAGTAGTTACAAGATCATTTTTGCTATTATCATATCAGGCAAAAAAAAGTGAGCCTTTGCTTTCATATAACTAGGACTTCCTGGAGCAGTTGGCTGTACGCGAATTCTCTGCGCACCACCCACAACGGTGTGGGCCCTCTTCCATCAATCACTAATTAAGAAAATATCCTACAGGCCTGTGACCAGCCTGATATTATGGAGGCACTTTCACAATCAAGGATCCCTCCTCTCTCATGACTATACCTTGTGGCAAGTTGGTGTAAAACTAGCTAGTACAACTGAACCCTTATGAACTTGACCCACAAGTACATTACTGTTAAGTCACAACCTTCCTTTTCTTCTTCATCTCCAAGAGCATACATTAATACAAACATCACAATATAAAACAGTCCAAGTCCTAAAAGTCCCCACACTTCTTACAAGTTCAACCATTTTAAAACTCTGCCTATTTAAAACTTCAAAAGTCTCTTTTAAAAACCTAAATAAATAAAAAAAAAGATTATGAAGGCAAAGAAAGGAGGGAAGATAGTGTGGAGTGAAGGAAAAAGCAGCTTTCTTCTTTTCTTTTCTCTGTTGCTTTTTGAGTCCCGGAATGAACAGACCTATGTAAACTGCTAATGAACACTTACCAATATTTAATGTTTTGTAATCTATAATACCATTATTATGCAATTAAAGAATTACATTAACACTGAAAAAAAACTAAATTCTTTCAAAATTTATTTTTCTCCACTGTGGGATCCTATAAAATCAAAAGTAAACTAAATACTTTCTTACTTAAGCAGAGAAGAACCAGGGCACAGTCACTATCAAATCAAAGCAAAATCAAACCCTGAGTAAATAACTCAGTATCCAATGTCTGGGATCCATTGGCAGGAGGGGAGCTCTTCCAAATGGCATGGTTCACCCCTCTGGTTCCCCACAGATTGTCCTCTAGGTTTAGTTGCCTCCACTCCAGACCTGATACTGTCCTTGGTAGTTGCCCCACAGTACTGGCATCACCAGCATGCTGGGGTCTTGGGCTACACTTTCACCACTAGCCTCTCCTGGGCTCTCATCAGGGACTTCAGCCCGGGCACACAATCTCAGCCTTAGCTGGTCTCCACGATTCATCCCTTCATGCCTTCAAAACCAATACTACCTGGGTGACTCTCAAACTATCAAGATGGTTTGCCAATGTGAGGCACCACCTTGGTCACTTCTGGAACACAGCTTCTGTGTGCTGAACAAACACTTCCATGAGATGTAACTTCAGAAATGCTTGTCTCTTAATTACAGTTGATTCTTCAATCCCAGATGAGCAGCATTGAGTATCCCAGTAAAGCAAAAGTTTAGCTTTAGTGCTTCTGTTCTCGTTACTCATGGTGATTCTTCAGCCCCAGCTGATCAGACACTATAGATTTTTCTGGAGAAAGGCCTGGTAGTGTCTTTGCATCCCCCTGAAACTTTACAAGCCAGGTCTCCATTGTTGCCACTCTCTACATTCTTGTCTTCCAGACTTCTACAGGGCAGCTCCCTGAGCTCGCAACACTCAGTGGCTTTCCTAACAAAGCTCCAGAGACTTTCCATAATCCTCCAAAAACAACATAGTTAGACCTGTCGCAGAAATACCCCACTATCTTGGTACCAACTTGTCTTATTAGGGTTCCTATTGCTGTGATGAAACTCATGGACAGAACAACTTGGAGAGGAAAGGGCTTAACCATTCCATATCACTGGAGTCAGAGGAGGAGCTAAACATAGCAGGAACATGGAGGCAGTAGCTGACTTAGAAACCATGGAGTAGTGCTGCTTACCGGCTTGTTCTTCATGGCTTGCTCAGGTAGCTTTCTTATAAAACCCAGGACCACCAGCACAGGGGTGGCACCATTCACAATAGACTGAGCCTTCCCCAACCAGTCACTGATTAAGAAAATGCCCTGCTGGATTGTGTACAGCTCAATCTTATGGAAACATTTTCTCAATTGACATACTCTCTTCTCTGATAACTATACCTTGTGTCAAGATGGCATAAGACTAGCCAGCACAGTCACTATGGGGTATTTCTGCTTGACAAAAGACAAGGAAAGGGAGAGTGAGTAGAAGAAGGGCAGGAATGAATGAAAGGAGGAAGGAAGGAAAAAAGGGAAGGAAGGAAAGAAGGAAAGAAGGAAGGAAGGAAGGAAGGAAGGAAGGAAGGAAGGAAGGAAGGAAGGAAGGAAGAATAAAGACAGACCCCAGGGTATAAACAACTCAGGCTGCTGGTTGAAAAATCAAATGATAAGCACAAGCAAAAGGAAGTTTTTAAGGTTTATAGAATTGTTCTTTTTCTATTGCAATTCCTATTTAATCGAACATAAATAACCCATTCCAAGAACTGTAACCCCTTCTTTATTTTTGCTGTCTAGTCACTCAGACGGACTGAATGGTATTTAATCAGAAGAGGTGAAAACCAAGGATATTGAACCTTTTCTTACCAACTCACTCTGGAAAGAATACTACCAGTGGATTGTTCGGGAGGATCATTCACCATAAAAAAATTAATTAGCAAACAATAGCAAGACATGCATGATTGATGATCACAGTGACCTTTCATACCCTGACACTCTGCTCTATTCTAGCCATTTCCAATGGTACTATCGCTATTAGTAACCTATCAGAGTCATGTTTTATACTTTGATCCTAGTCCATGTCGACATATTTCTCTTTAATTTCTAACTGAGAGAGGGCTCATAAAGAACGTCATGTGAAAGGCAGCTCTCCTCTGAGACTCGGTATTAGGAGCAGGAAGGAAAAGGAAGAAAAATGTCTATTTTCAGGTCGACTGCTCAGGTTGGATTACTCTCCCAGGGCAGCAGTCAGAAGGGAAGTAGATCTTCCCCATGGTTGCCCTTCACAGGGCTAATGAGATCCACAGGTCTGCAGCGCCCTGCGCCTCCTGGATACACCGCCTCCTTTATCAAGAAGAACCTGCTCAGAGAGCAGAAGCAAAGCCCATCATTCTGATTTAGAAGGTGCAGGAGCCACAGGCCAGGGCTTCTCCCTCATGCCTCATTTCATCATTTTTCATGTTTTCCCTCTGCTTTTAGGCATTGATTCATCTCTCTCTTTCTGTTCATCTTTTTTTCCCCCAGCCCAGCATCTTTGCTCTAAATAGTCCAAGTTTTGTTTTGGTTTGTTTTGTTTTTTGAATAGTCCAAGTTTTGGAACATAACTTTGAAGCAAAAGATGTTTTCTCCCGTGATTCTTTTCACTGTGTGACTCTTTTGTTCTCTTCTTGACTCTGGCCGATTTTCTCTTGATATCGTGAGCCTGTGTCCATTTCCAGGTGCCCTCTCCTGTCTTTGCTTTACTCAGAAATGTGTGGTATAACAGGAAGGGTAGGGACTTGGGTGACAAGGGCTGCACGACATTAGGCATGCCAATTAGATTCTTAAAACAACAGGTTTCATAAAGTTAGATTCCGTTATCCCAGTGACCCACCTCAACTCAACTTCTGTAAATCTTGTGTACTCCCAGGGCTGATTCTATACAACATCAGCATGTGTATGCTCTTTTCATATTGATGCGGTAAAAAAATCAGCACAAACTCAGTGACTTCAAGCAGCATGTACTTACTGTTTTGAATATCAGTTTGTTAGAAGTTAGCTGTGGTCTCTTTGGACCAAAAGTCAAAGGAGCAGCCCTCCTTATTGGACCTTCTTAGAAATTTGCTTGCATTTCCAGAGCATCTCTTTATCCTGGGTTTGGCACTCTTTCCCACCCTAAAATCCACAGCACCAGGTCAAGTCCTTCTCTTTTTGCTTTTCTTTGAGGAACTTTCACCAGAAAAGGTTCTCCACTTTTAAGGATCCATACGACTTGATTCAGATATACAGATAATTCAGGATAATCTCCTGGCCTCAAGTTCTGTAGCCTGGTGGGGAACCTCCTTCAGCCAATGGCCTTTAATAGGCTGGACCAGGTTGGGGCGTGGCTTTGGGTACCGAAAGAACACGTACTGTCTGCTCGCCCCTCTTTCTCCACCCCCCCACCTCCAACCCACATCCCGAGCCACACCTGGATGTCGGATCCTGTTCCTATTTCCTGGCTGTGATCTGTAAGTTTCTTTTCTTTTATAAAGAAAAACCTTAGTATACCTTTTCGGAGCTAGTGTGGGATTACTTGATTTGCGTTCCCTCTTCTGACGTGTGCTGCTTCAGTAGTCTTAGAAACATCATAATGTAACATAATCAGAGGCCCAGTGATGGCATGTGGCCGTTTGGGAATGGAGCCACACACTAGTTTTCTTCCTACCACTGCAACGATCACTTCCTCCCAGAGTGATGAACTGACACCGCATTTTAAATCGAGTATCATCAAATCAAGCTGAAGAAATGAAATGTTTCACTCCCTTCTGTGGATTTAGTTATTTTTTTTTTCACCACATGTCAGAATGGGCTTATACAAAGACACATCAAAGCAAGACTTCTGACACCATCCCTGGGATGAGAACTTACAGTTCCTCCCGTTTATGCCTGGAACTATGTTATGAAATTGTAGAGTCTCTTCTTGGACATGGAATATGTTGTTAAATGTATTCCAAGGGCTGTGCCTTCCATGCTGACTTGTCAATAACCACAGTCAGTTCTCCATTACTGCTCTTCCAACCTCGGTCTATGGTGATTCTGAGGGATAGCTGTTCTGTGGTCATATGCTCTGTCCCTAATGGAGGCAGACTTTGACACCAGAGTGGTTGCCTTCCGGCTGTGGTTTCTAAACCTTCCTTGAGGTAAGTTGTTTCTTTCTGGCCCTTTCCTACCTGGCGATTATTTCACCAGCCATGATGCCCCTCTGGCTAACATTTATAGATGATAAACCTGCACAGCCACACAAGGCTCTGCTCCCAGAAGAGGACCCATGCTGTGAGTAATACTATGTTGTGGCCTTCCTGGAGTTCTTAATTGCTCTTCTTGAAACATTTGTATTATTAATGAAATCTGATACTACATCTGAAGCATGTTTTGGAGACTGAGAGATTCATCTCACCTGCCATTCCAATGCCCTATTTAAAACCTTGACCTCTAGCTTCCAAATCTTTCCTTAATGAGTATTGTTATCCTCCTTTCTTCCTTTTTTTTTTGACCTTTATTTTTTTT
>NC_022010.1:77769198-77775431 GCF_000317375.1 Microtus ochrogaster
GCCAGCTCACCCTCCTTTCTTAACAGAGTCTAGCAGTGGTAAAAGGAGAAAATCAATAACCAATTTGCAAGTGAAATGAGGGTGCCTGTGAAGCTCTGTAGATACTGAACCAATAACCTCACACCCGAAGAAGGGAGACTCGAATTGGAAAACGAGAAACATCATGAATAGTGAGACATATGCAAACACATGTTTTCCAACTGTTTTATTGGGGATCCTTCACTTTTGCTTTGTAACTGTTCTTCCTCAAATTAGGTAGGTAGACCTGTAATTGATTTACTTAGGGCTGTCTCAACTTTATCACTTTCAACATTCTAGTCCAGAAAATGAGAGTGTCTTCTGAATTATAGGATGCTGTCATAGTTACATTTCTATTGTTGTGAACAGACACCATGACCAAGGTGACCTCTACAAGAAAATATTTAATGTGCAGTTCATTATTTCATAGGCCAGTAGAGTCCATGACCATTATGGTGGTAAGCATAGAAATAGGCAGCAAGCAGACAGGTAGGAGGCAGGGTGCACTGTGCTAAAATAATAGCAGAGTGCTTACATCTGGTTCATAGCCATGAGGCAGAAGGCTGGGGAAGGGAAAGCAAGAATGAATGGAAATGCTTTTGAAACCTCAAAGCCTGCCCCTACAGACACACCCTATTAAACAAGGCCATACCTCCTAATTCTTCCCAAACAATGCCATTACTACCTTTAACTGTAAATTATAATCACAGTATCTACAATAGAATGTTGCTGTGAATATTAAATGGCATAATATATAAAGCACTTTTAGTGCAGTGCCTCAGGCTGTTAGTTAGTGCTCATTGTCAGTTTGATGGACTTCAGAATTAGCTAGAAGACAGGCCTCCAGGCATACCTGAGAGGAATTAAGGTTAGTCTCCTCTGTGAGTAAACTGTCTTAAATTCTTTGATATGTTAAAATTCATCCCAGCTGTGGGTGGGACAAGCACATAGGAGACAATGAAATAGAGAAAGGAAACTGAGCACAGAAATCCATGCCTCTAGGTTCCTTGTCTATGGGTGTAATTGTCCAACTGTGTTAAGCTCCTTACTTCCGGCCATTATGGCCCCGACACGTCTTTTTGCCAGTGTATTTTATCAAAGTAATAGGAAGAGAAACTAGACAATTGGTTTTCACTGAATAATCAGTAGTGCTACTAATAGCAAAATTACTGGTTTTTAGTTTTGGAGGCAACTTCATTCTTCTGTCATTCCTACAAAACTGTACATTGCTGGCATGTTGGAAATATTAACTTGTTCTTTTTTTTTTTTTTTTACCAATTTTCAACATGTTTACTTGCAGCATAATTACCCACAGTTTTTTTTTTTTGTTTGTTTTGTTCTATTTGTTTTTATTGAGCTATACATTTTTGCCATTGCTTTGCCCTAAGATAATTCTGGTCTTCTCTGTCTATTGTTCTCAGTTAATACCAGTCTTCCCTCGAGTCTATAGGATTGTGCTAGCAAAAGCTGGTGCAGCTGTGTCTTCTATGCCCTTTACAACTGTCCTAAAGCTGTCTCTTTTATTCCATTTGGACATCATTCATTATTTCTGCTTGCAGTGAAAGTTCTGACTGTAACTCTCAGGCCATGAACAGAGCAGACAGAGCTGACTGAGTGTAGCTGGTAAGATTACTCCAGTCCATCCATCAGGCTGCTGTGATACTCTCAGAGGGCTCATTTGAATAGCCCAAGTCCCAGGCAAAGCATCTTTCTCAAGATAGCAATTCAATTCATGGAGAAGAAAATGTTGATTTCTGCTTGCAAATAATAAATAATTATTAGAGATCACATGATGAAGTCCCTCTGAAATAAAAGTTTTATGAAGGTGTATCACAAAGAAAATTCTTTCCAAGTTTGATTGTTTACAGAAATCTAGAAAGTCAAAACTAACAATAAATTAAAGAAGCATTTCTCAGACACAGCTGCAAAAACATTACATTCCTACAAGAAAAAATGCTTATATTAAACACAGCCATTTCCTCTTTATATACACACAGTGATTTTTTTTTCTAATCTACTGGGGAAAACACTATTATCTAGAGTGCAGTGATAAAAGCATTCAGCCCTTGCTTTTTAAGTCATATGTTTGGAGGATTTATTCAGATTGCCCAGCTCGCTAAGTCATTTAAGAGAATACCATGATTATTCTCATCCCCAAGCCCTTCACACATTCAGTCGTCTGGGTTTGAGTTTTTGTTTTCCTCTCCTCAATTCAATAAAACAAACTGGTTTAGCTAAGCAATAAGTCGACCAGATAGTTCGCTATTTTATTCATAGTAATTGCAGAGATTGCGTTAAATATGCTGTCAGTTGAACTTGCTTGAAATGCGTGGAGCCAGTATCTCAGTACATGTGTCCTACTCAGTCACTGGACAGTACATGAGCTATGCAGTAATCATGTGGTCATTATCTGTCAGACTCAATTGCCAGCTTTTTACATTAAAGTACAGGAGCTAAGCATCAAAATAGGCTCAATAGCTTGTGAATAATTTATATTTCAGCAAATCATACTTTGTTGTGTGTGTGTGTATGTCTGTGTCTGTGTCATATGTGTGTAATTAAAGGAAAATGTGAACACTGAAAAAGTCTAAGAACTAGTCTAGAATTTATATGACAATCCTTTAGAAAATTAAAAAATGCTTCAGATTAATTAAAAGGTACTTACACAAAAATGCAGAATGTATTTTTTAATCCTGAAATAGGAATAAAATTAAACAAAAAATTCTTGAATGGAACTGTAATATTTGACTTACCTGATGTTAGAGATGAATCTTTTAAACTACGGCATAAAGTTAGAAGCCTCTTATATTTTTTAAAGTGCTAATCTTGGTTGTATTGTGTGTAAGAACTTTTCTCAGAATGGAAGATGTACCCTTCATAACCTAAAATATTTCATGCATATTCATTTAAATTTCAAAGAGGATCTCATTATCTCATCCAAAAAAAGAATTAATGATCCTTAATGGTTTCCCATGACATTTGTCTTTGTCCCTTCTCAACTGTGCAGATAATTTTAAGTAATACAAATGTTTCTGTTCATGCTTTTATATCTAAAATCTCACGCATGATTACAGGATTGAAAAGAAATCATCTTTTCTATTCTCGGTGATGAAATCTCCATTCCTCTTTCATATATGTCAAAAAAAAATTGTGCCTGAGTTCATTTTCTAGAGTTGTACCATATTTTTAGAAATAAAACCAATAAAATGGATGAGTGAATACTTGTTGGATCATAGACGGAAAGTGCTGATGACGAAGCACTCTCTTATCCATTATAGGAACTTGAAGTCTTTTGTTGAACACAATGGAAATCATGCAAAGCAAACAGAATGGAGTCCAAATACAACTTCACATTTACTTATTCCCTTGTCTCTGAAGAGATAGAGATTTTGTTAAGCTACAATAGAAAAAAGTGAATGACCTGATATAGAATCTGAAACCCGCTACTGCTGCTGTTCTGCTGCTACTTCTTTCTCCCTCTCCATATGTATGTAAATGAGACACACAATCACTAACACACACTCACAACATGCACAATTACACAGAATCTCATACTTGTAAACTGGACAGATAACGCATTCAGTTCAATCCCCGCTGTACAGTTGTGAGACAATGGTCTGTACCCTGTCACTTGCGTTATTTTAATAAAATGCTGATTGGCCAGTAGCCAGGCAGGCAGTAGAGGCAGGGCAGCCAGGCAGGAAGTAGAGGCAGGGCAACCAGGTAGGAAGCAGAGGCAGGGTAATGAGAACAGGAGAATTTGGGGAAGAGGAAAGCTCAGTCTGCAGTCGTCATCTAGATGTAGAGGAAGCAAGATGAGAATGCCTCACTGATAAAGGCACCAAGCCACATGGCTAACACAGACAAGAATTATGGGCTAATGTAAGTTATAAGAGTTAATAAGAAGCCTGAGCTTGATGTGGGAGTCCCCTCTGTGTGCTATGACTAACATTAATGAATAGAAACACTGTCTTGACTGTTGGTAGGGCAGAACTTAGGTGGGCAGGGAAGACAGAACTGAATGCTGGGAGGAAGGAGAGCAGAGTCAGAGAGATGCCATGAATCTACCAGAGACAGACACTGGGAATTTACCCATTAAGCCACTGCCATGTGGTCATATATAGATTAATAGAAATGGGTTAAATTAATATAAGAGTTAACCAATAAGAAGCTAGAGCTAATGGGCCAAGCAGTGTTTTAATTAATACAGTTTCTGTGTGGTTATTTTGGGGCTAAGCTAGCCAGGTGGCCAGGATGAACAAGCAGCCTGGCCCTCCTTACTACAACTCCTGCTGATTGGGGGTGCTGATAATCTTACGGGGACCTAAAGTAAATTTTGAGTTATAGTCAAGTCTTGACTGGAATATTCTGTGAGACTTGATCATCTCAGCCAGCAGTCTTGAGGCTGTTCTGGATATAGAACTCAGACTTCTGGACCATCTGCTTCTACCAGAGATTTCTCAGGGGGTCTTTCTTGATTAAATCTGATTTTTCTAAGCCCAGAATAAACCCACATCCTCTCATTTCCCGTGAAAACAAAAGCAAAACATCTCGTCCAAAGTAACATATCTTTAGACTTAAATTTTGAAGTCAAGGCATTTTCAAAATATATACTTTGGATTAATCCAGCTGCATTTATAATAAAATGTCTATTAGTAGCTGTTGTTTCTTCCTCAGCAGTCATACAATTTAAAGACAACACAATAATATACAGTATCCAGACTCTCTGTGTATTTTCCATTTTTAAATTTTTTGATTTTATTTATTTATTTTTAATTTAAAAATTTCCACCTCCTCCCCTCCTCCCATTTCCCTCCCCTCCTCCCATCCCCCTTCCCCTGCCTCTCCAGTACAAAGAGCAGTCAGTGTTCCCTGCCCTGTGGGAAGTCCAAGGTCCTCTCCCCTCCATCCAGGGCTAGGAAGGTGAGCATCCAAACAGACTAGGCTCCCACAAAGCCAGTACTTGCAGTAGGATCAAAATTCAGTGCCATTGTCTTTGGCTTCTCAGTCAGCCCTCCTTGTCTGACACATTCAGAGAGTCTGGTTTGATCATATGCTCCATCAGTCCCAGTTCAGCTGGCCTTGGTGCGCTCCCATTAGTTCAGCCCAGCAGTCTCAGTGGGTGGGCGCACCCATTGTGGTCCTGACTTCCTTGCTCATGTTCTTCCTCCTTCTGCTCCTCATTTGGACCTTAGGAGCTCAGTCTAGTGCTCCAATGTGGGTCTCTGTCTCTAGTTTCATCCATTGGTAGATGAAGGTTCTATGGTGATATGCAAGATATTCATCAGTATGGCTATAGAATAGGGCCATATTAGGTTCCCTCTCCTCAGCTGTATTTTCCATCTTTACATGGCTTTATTTTAAACTCTATTTTTTATTTTTGCTTTTAATTTTTGGGTTATTTTTTGAGACTAAGTTTCTTTGTGTTTCTTTGGCTGTCCTGGCACTCTGTAGGCCAGGTTTTCTTGAACTCACAGAGATTTTCTGCCTCTGACTCCCAAGTTTTGGGTTTAAAGGTGTGTGCCACACCTTGAACTCACAGAGATCCTCCTGCCTCTGCCTCCCAAGTATTGGAATTAAAGTTGTATGCCACCACACAATCTGTGCCATCAGCAACTGCATGGCTGGCTTGTGGGTCTAGCTTTCCTAGAGTGCCAACAAAGCTCAGGCAGTACATTACCTAGGCTAGCAGCTACTCAAGGCTGCTGCACAGAGATCCTTTTCCTAAATGCACCATGAGGAGCCTGACAGCAGCTAGCTAGAGCCATGGGAGACCCAAGCCCCATGTTGGGTGACAACTGTGAATTATCTCCGGTTGAGAAATAACCAGACTAGCTAAAAGATAAAAGAAAAAACAATTATATTTTTATATATTAAAAGGGGCAAACTCACAAAACAGAAATAAGAAGTCCAAGCTCAGCTGTGCTGCAAGGGATTGACAGAGAGAGTGTACCTGGGCCATGCAGTGTTTTTCTCCAGGTCCCAGAAAGCCAAACCCTAACTTGGTCCCACCTCTTAAATATAACTGGTTGGCAAAGATTCCCCATCGCCATACAAACATGAAGATCTGAGTTCAGATCCTATCTTCCATGTAAAAGCAGGTATGTTGGCTTGCATTTATAAACATAGTATTGGGCTGAGGTAAATACTTGTGGGTCCCCAGAGTGAGTTGGCCAGACAGTCTGCCTAGTCAGTGAGTTCTGGAATCAATGAAA
>NC_022010.1:77776346-77784624 GCF_000317375.1 Microtus ochrogaster
TCAGTTTAATTTTCTTAATTACAAATCTCAAACTATGTTCATAAATTCTTTTTTAACTAAAAATTCTGAATATAAAACATCATTATTAATGGGAATTCTGTTTTAAATTAATTACTTTCACTTTTTTAGCCAAAATTTTTCAGTTTGATATCTCTTGACATATATGTCCCAATCCCACTTCCATTTTACTTGTCACTATGATTTTATTCCCTATATTTCTATATTTCATTTTATTAATTGATTTTATTGAGAAGTATATTTTTCTCTGTTCCCCTTCCTTTTTCCCCCTCCCCTTCAGCCCTCTCCAATGGTCCTCATGCCCCTAATTTACTCAGGAGATCTTGACTATTTTACTTTCCATGTAGATTAGATCCATGCATGTCTCTCTTAGGGTCCTCATTGTTGTCTAGGTTCTCTGGAATTGTGAATTATAGTCTGGTTTTCTTTGCTTTATGTCAAAAAGCCACTTATGAGTACATATTATATTTGCATTTCTGGGTCTGTGTTACCTCACTCAATATGATGTTTTCTAGATCCATCCATTTGCCTTTCAAGATTTCATTATCTTTCTTCTGCTGTGTAAGTACTCCAAATAATGGTGCTATGAACATAGTTGAACACATGTCCTTATGGCACGACTGAGCATCCTTTAGATGTATACCCAAAACTGGTATTGCTTAGTCTTGAGGAAGATTGTTTCCTAATTTTCTGAGAAATTGTCACACTGATATCCAAAGGGGCTGTACCAGTTTGCACTCCCACCAGCAGTGCAGGAGTGTTCTCTTTACCACACACCCTCTCCAGCATAAGTTGCCATCAGTGTTTTTTATCTCGGCCATTCTTACAAGTATAATATGGAATCTCAGAATTGTTTTAATTTGCATTTTTCTGATGGTTAAGGATATTGAACATTTCCGTAAATGTCTTTCAGCCATTTTAGATTCCTCTGTTAATAGTTTTCTGTTTAGGCCTGTACCCTATTTTTATTGGATTATTATTTGATGACCAATTTCTTGAGTTCTTTGTATATTTTGGAGATCATCCCTCTGTCTGATGTAGGTTTGGTGAAGGTCTTTTTTAATCCTGTAGCTTGCTGTTTTGTCTTGCTGACCATGTGTATTGCTTTACAGATGCTTTTCAGTTTCAGGACGTCCCATTTATTAATTGTTTCTCTCAGTGTCTGTGCCACTGGGGTTACATTTAGAAAGTGGTCTCCTGTGCCAGTGCATTCAAGTGTATTTCCCACATTCTCTTCTATGAGGTTCAGTGTGATTGGCTTTATGTTGAGATCTTTGATCCATCTGGACTTGAGTTTTGTGCATAGTGATAGATATAAATCCATAAATTCTTCCTTTCTAAACTTTTAACAGTGTTTTGGCTTATCTAGTCCTGTTCATTTTAAGTCAGCTTTGAAGGTTTTATGCCACAATTTTCTTAAATTCTCAATTTCTTCTGACTACTCTTAGACTAATGAAGAGGACTTGTAGTGGGCAGAAATAGTGGCTTGCTTTCACTCTTTATTTTTTAATTACATTTGTTTATTTTACATAGCAACCACAGTCCCCCCCCTCCTCCTCCCATTCCCTTTCCTATCCTCCACTGTGCCCCCCTCCATCTGTTCCTCCTGTTTCTGTTCAGAAAGGGGCATGCCTCCCATGGGTGTCAACAAGAAATAACATCAAATTAAATAGGACTGAGCTGCTCCCATTGTATCAAGACTGGGCAAAGCAACCAAAACATTAGGGACAAATTCTGCTCCTACCACTAGAAGTTCTAAAAGTAGATCCTCCACTGGAAGTCATACCTGGTCACAGACAATGGCCAGTTCAGACTATGTATCCACTATTGCTAGCAATCTTAACTGGGGTCATCCTGGTACATTCCTGGGAATTTCCCTTGGACCAGGTTTCTATCTGACCCCTAAATGCCCCTCTTTCCAGTCATCTCTTTCAGTATTTTCCCCTCCAACCCCCTCCAACCTAATCCTTCATGTTCTCATCCCCACCTGTCCCCAGGGGACCCCCAAGATCTAGTTCCCCTTCCCAGGGGGATCCAGTAAAGGATAACTATGTTACAATTCACAGTCCCAGAGAGGCTAGGTAACAAGGAATACCCAAGGGGATTGTTTTCATTCTTTTTCTCAGGCCATGGTTTATTGCCCTTGCAATTATTCTTTTTCTCTTTCTGAAACTATGAGTTCTATGAGCCGGATAATGCTGTGATCTAAATGTAGATGTATCCTAGAATTCACATTCTGGAAACTAACCCCTAATATAAGCATAATCCAGCATAAAACCTTCAGCAAGGGAATAGGTTATGATGATAAAGCTAGTACAAGGGAATAGGTTATGATGATAAAGCTAGTACAAATATTCTAGTGCCCTCAAGCAATAGATACCAGCAAGCTTCCTCACTCCTTTCTGCCACGTGAATGCTTGGGAAATGAACCGTCATCTATGAGGACAGCCTTTACCAATCAGCAAATCTAGCACAGCCTTGACCTTCACTTCTCAAATTCCAGAAGAATATACAATATATTTCTGTTTTTTCGTTGTAAGCCACCTGGTCCATGCCATTATCATAGATTCCTGAATAAGGAATATGAGGAAGTAGTTGTTCAGTTACATTAATAGTCATACTTTGTTTCAAACAGCATTATCATCTGCATGTATTGAGTTCTTCCAGTATAGTAACTTTGTATAGAATGCAAATACTTTCCCTCCAGTTGATTCAACTTTAGTTCAATCACAGTGAGACCTAGTACTCATTCAGAGAATAACAGCTACATCTCTGTATGTCTTCATGTCTTAATTTTGTTTCCTGTGATGAAATACCATGACAAAAACAAGGGGGGAAGATATAGTAATTTTGCTTACAAATCCAGATTATAGTTCAGCACTGGATGAGATTCAAGACAGCAAGTACTTGAAGTAGCTTCTCACAGTATATCCACAGACAAGAACAGAGAACAATGAATTATATAAGACAATGCAGGCATAATAGTACTCAGTTCCGTCTCTGCCTGCAATCTCTTCATGGCCCCCAGCCAGGGAATGATGCCACCCACCATGGAAATATCTTTCTACTTCAATTGGCAAAATCAAGACAATCTCCAATCCAACACCGAATCTCCCTTCCCAGGGAGTTTTAGATTGTGCCAAATTGAAAACATTAGTCATCTGTGATGGCTGATCTTGGTTGTCAATCTGAATATATCTGGAACCAACTACAAGCCAAGCAATCTGGGCATACTTAGGAATTTTTATGATTAGATCATTTGAGCTGGGAAAGACCCACCCTAAATTTGAGACACCTTTTGGTGGTGTGAGCCACATAAAAGAACATGGAAGAAAGAAGCTTTTGCTCTCACTGGCAAGTTCATCTGTCCTGCTGTGGAGCCATTCCTTTGTTGGCATTTGAACCTACTTTATTTTTTTTTTTTGAACTCCAGTGTGCACTGAAGACTCCTCTCAGAATCCAGCAACAGTTGGGGACTGATGAGACATCCAGCCTTGTGGACTAAACAACTACTAGATTCTTAGCCTTTCCACAAGGAGACAGCTATTGTTTGACTAACCAGACAACAGTCTGTAAGTCACTCTAATAAACCTCATTGGTCTACATCCCATGCGTGTGTGTGTGTGTATAAAGTCTATCAGTTCTGGTCCTTTAGTTAAAACAATGCTCATGTCAGAATTAGTCAAAGAAAGGACCAAAGAGTAGGGGAGCGAAAAGCTACCTTAATTATCTGTATCTAAATATTTTGTCTGGGATTACCTAACTTTCCAGGGTTACCTCATTGTTTCCTAGATAGACCCTGGAAAGACATTGGCAGCATCATGAAATATCACCAAGAACTAGACACAACATGGCAGTTCCTTTTGAATCTACAAGATACAGATTCCATGCCATGAAGGAGTCCTCCTTCTTTACTTCATTGGCTTTGTTTGAGGACTCCTGCTGGGTCCTCATTTAATTGTTGGCATAGCTCCTGCTCCATACTAGAGTTGGAGTGGCAGACTCATATAAGATTTTTTGTTTTGTTTTGTTTTTATTAGAATGTCTTCATTGTTCAGAATCTAAGCAGGTTAAAATATAATTTATAAAATTATATAAGCGTACTCCATTTTTACCTTTTTTGTCATCATTATCTGGAACTCTTATCACCTGACATCTCAATTCTGTGACTTGCAGCTACCACTGACAGCCATCCACGAACATTGCAAATAGGGAAAGTAATATTTTTGTCTTGTCCTTGGGCATTATCAATTTTTTCATGCTATGCATAACATTACTGGAATGGCTTTCACAGCAGGGGCTTCAGTTTTTAATAAAAGTGAGTTTTAATTTTAATTATGGCAATTAAGATCTTCTCATTGGCAGGAAGAGACTGCTCTGCCGTCTTGAGCTTTTCTTTGAATATTCCACTGGGCTCCAAAAAAATATCCTACTCTTTGGATGATGGTTCTTTCCAAACCCCAACATGGTTAAACTTATACTAGTAATGCTAGGACAGGATCACTCTTGAAGACATGCTCTCAGTACTGCTCCCATGGAAACAGACTCAGAGTCTCCTCACATCATGGGAGAGGTAAGAATCAGGGCATAATGAAAGGCTGTGCATCTCTGCAGAAACACTGGCTTTTTCCTTTCGGATTTTGTCACTGTAACATATTCTGAATGAATATTGCACTCCAGCATGGCTATAAACTTGAAAAAAATGTTTTAAACAAATGACATGCTCATTTCCTCACTCTCTATATGTGATCCACTTAAAGAAGAAAATGCACACAGCAATTAAAATGGCCAAAATGCTGAGTCTTGTGACAGTTCTATTTCTGTGGTAGACCTAGTTAAACCTGGAATTTTCCAGTATTTTCACTGACATCATTTATGCTGTAATTAACACTTTTTACTGGTAAAGACTGTTGTTCTCAGATAAAGTCCTTCATCTTGTTGCGGTTATAGCTACAGAACTGCAACAATAAAACCATAATTATGAGAATTTTCTAGCCACAAGTTTACACAAGAGACTGCTTTACACATGAGCAAAAATAAAAGGTAATTAAATACAGACGGGTGTAAGGCTATAGACTTGTAGAGTGCAGACTAGTCTTTCTAGCTTGCTGGCATTTTAACATCATTTGCATGTGGCAAGCTTTTTGACTATGGCATTATTGTAAACCCATAAAAATGTATATTTTGAGCAGATGGAGCAACAAGCTACAACAGAGTAGATGACATAGAGTAGTCAGAGCGATATATAAATATTATGATGACATCTGGAAATCTGTATAATTTATATAAACTGCCGTAACAACTGCAAACCTATGAAGATACTGGCACACACACATACATAGAGACAGAGAGAACTTCTTGGATATAAAGTGTTAGCTTTGATAGTATGCATCCAATAGGCAACCTAAAATTTTATTGCTTCTATATTTGACGTGGTTGTGATTTTAAGGTCTATGTTTTATCTAACTTTATTTCTTTAGTAAACATTATAATAAAACCAAACCCAATTTATAGCAATTTTCTTTGGAAATGGAATAAGTTTGAAACACATAAGAAAGCTTGATGTTTTTCACCTTATAGTTCACCCTGAAAAAATTAAGAGGAAAAAAAAAAGACATTGTTGTGAAATGATTTGATCAATTCTATTGATGGACTAAGATGAAAATTGCTGGGAACCATACCTCAAGTTGGCACAGTTCACTGAAAGCAAATTTGCTGTGAATGATGATAATTCATCCTGAAAGAAATTAGTGCCAATTTGATTAGGAATCACCCTTCTGTTTGAATTCCAAAAGCTAATATATCCTGTCATGGCTATAGCTTCATCTAAGATGGAGGAATTAAGCATAAAAGGTTCAGAAAAGAAAAAAGAATGATTACAGAGATGTCCTCTTCTTTTGATTTGTGACACTTTTAGAGCCAAGAGACAGAATACTAAAAAGGTGACACAATCCTTTTTTTTACAGATCATAAGAAAAAAATGTATCTTCTCCACCTGCAGAGTACATTGATAACTTACCTTAAGCTTAAAAAGTGCATCAATAAGTGTCTCCAGATTTCGTAAGAGTAGATCATTTCTGATTTTTAAAGACATATATGGAACATATTACAATTTTAAAGACTTACACAGCTTTAATTATTTTATTTTATGTGTATGAACTTCTTGCCTGTCTGTATATGTGCACCACTTGAATGCCTGCTGCTTGTGGTGGCCAGAAGGTTCACTGGGCCTGAACTGACAGACAGATGACTGTGAGCTACAGTGTGATTGCTTGGGATTAACTCTGATCCTCTGGAAGAGCCATTGGTGATTTTAACCTCTGAGCCATCTCTCCAGGCCACCAATTGTCCTCATTTTTATACCAACTAAAGGAAAGTGATGGAAATTCAAGGTCCCAAGAGTCCAGTCTTCACAAGTAAGGCTTAGCGTGCTTAACAATTAGGGTATGCTTCGTGGGTGAAATGATTCACCCTGCTAACTCTGACAAGTTCTCCTTCTATCACAAGCCTGAATGATTCTTTCAAAGTTTTGAAAAACCTTACACACAGATCTTATGCAATATTTTTGTCACACGTACAGCGCCCTTCACATAGACACCCCATGCACATGCCTTGTCCTATTTTTCCTTAGAGCAATTACCACTTCCAGCCTTTCCCAAGGGATTGCTTCTCTCTGTGAGAAGACAGGCTCTGTGATGGTGACCAGTGGACCCTGGAACTCAGGAACACCTTGCACATACTGTTGATAACAACTCTCATATGAAGAGTGCTTCCCATATCTTCATTCATTTATTTTGTGGCTTTCGTATTTATTTGAGATATGAGAAAGGCAAATCATTGAGAGCATAAGTGATGTACCCAAGATGACAAAGATGGAAAAGAACACATAAGATTCTAAAGTCCAGAGTCTGAACCCCAAGCACTCTACTGTAAGTCCTCAAGATGTGCTTGAATCAGTAGAATCAATTGTTTTAGACTGGTGTCCTAATGAGAAACACAAAAACAGCTTGTGGGAGGTTGAATACAGTCCATGATTAAGCCTCTGCAGGAACTGAAGGTAGGAATCTGGAAGCAGGGACTAAAGCACACACCAAGTGAACACTATTTCACTGGTTTTCTTGCTTTGGCTTGGTCAGATTCTTCAACTCACTAGGAATGATACCCAAAGTGGCCTGGACCCTCGCACATCAGTTAGCAAATAAGAAAATGCATCATATCACAGACATGAGCAGAGGCCAATCTGACGGTGATTCACCTGAGATGCCCTCATCCCAGGTTGATTCTAGGTGTCTATCGAGTTGACAGCAGAAGCTAATGATGATGACTGGCATAGAAAATAAACAGACTCTGATGAAAAATCATTTTTGTCCATTATCCTCTTTTGGAGTTCTGAACATTTCAAATATAGGCTTAGCCAAAACTGTAGCCATTAATTTAAAGTGTGGATAAAGATACAAGTTTGATCAGATCAGCTATTTGAAATTGCCCCAAACTACTTGCTAAAGAAATATTACAAATGATGGATTGGGGCTTTGTTCCCTTCACAAACTGATGTAAATGGTTCTTGTTGGTTTGCTTGTTTAATTAACCAGTGTGCTAATGTTAGGGTGCTGGAGAAGTCCCACAAAAAAACCACCTGTATAGTCACCAAGAGTGTTTATTATCCCAAGAACAGAAGTACTGGCATGCTGGGGTCATGTATCCAATACAATGGCAATGGTGAATGGTGATCCTGAAGAAAAGTTTGAAGGCTCTTTTGTAGAAGTAAAGGAATTCTAAAACCAGTGTAATTATTTCATCTAGGATTGGTTTATGCAAGTGGCAATCATAGTAGTACGTTTCTAATTGGTTAAGGCTAACAGAGGTTGGCCAAGGCTAAAGTTTTCACATTCTTGGGCAAGTCTGGACAAGTCCCAGGATTTGTCCTTCCATGGTTTTTGCCTTAAGGTAATGGGGAGTTTGCTTGGGCCTAGTATGTGCAGTTCCCCTCATCCTCACTGTCAGGGTCATTGGAAACTGGTTGCCCTTTGTTGGTGTCTTCCTCAGAAACTGTACAGTTTTGTTTCAAGAAGCCAGAAGGGAGGCCTAGTATTAGCTGAGTTATTAGGGGCCTGTCATGATATTTGCTTGGCCCTCTCATTAATTAAGGTCATATTGGCATTCTAGGAAAACAAGACATCCACTTAGTTACTTAGGTCTAGTGTAAGAATTCAAATACATGGCTAGAAACCAAATATGAGTGAGTACATCCCATGTTCCT